>NC_081564.1:42832398-42896836 GCF_022355385.1 Mustela nigripes | reverse complement strand
AGGCAGAGAGAGAGAGGAGGAAGCAGTCTCCCGGCTGAGCAGAGAGCCCGATGCGGGACTCGATCCCAAGACCCTGAGATCATGACCTGAGCCGAAGGCAGCGGCTTAACCCACTGAGCCACCCAGGCGCCCCTAAATAAAATCTTTAAAAAAAAAAAAAAAAAAAGAATCTATTTTCAGTCTTCAGAGACCTATGAATATTAAAAAAAATCCTAACATGAAGTTCATGTCAGTCACATTCTAAACTTCAACCCACTGTTGCCAAACTTTTCATTCATAGAAACAGAGTCAGTCTAGGATTTTTGTTAAAATAAGGCAGCTTAACCACATTTATCTCTAATTCCTTCTGAAATACTACTCATAATAGAAAAGGAGTAAAAACGGTAAATACCCATAAAGAAAAAGGAAAGAGAAGGAGAGAGGGAATACAGTGGTTGAAAAATTTCAACAATTTTTTAAAGCCAGAAAGTAAACTAACATCTGTAAATGTTAAAGGAAGAACAACTCTTAGAAGACCTATGACCTTAGAAGTCAAGAGTGAGATGAAGCAGGGGGTGGAAAACAAACAAAATGGCTGACAAACATGTGGCCCAAGACTGGTCAGTCCTCTCCTCCGCACCTTGCAAAGCTAATGATTACTTCCCTGACAGGTAGGTAGGAGAGAAAAGGTAAAAGACACTTAAAACACTGAAACAGAAAGACTTCGGATCTTAAAATAACTGCAAAGTGGATAGCAACAAAAGGCAGAGAACTGAGGGGAAGGGAAAAGGGAATTAATCTAGCATTTTTCAAGCTATAGGCTACAACCTAAAATTTTTTTCTTTAAAAAGATTTATTCATTTGAGAGAGAGAGAAAGGGAGAAAGAACACAAGCAGCGTGAAGGGCAGATGGAGAAGCAGACTCGCTGCTGAGTGGGGAGCCCTGTGTGGGGCTTAATCCCAGACTCTAGGATCATGACGTGAGCCAAAGGCAGACATTTAACCAACTAAGCCACCCAGGTACCCCTAAAATTTTTTTCTTAACTAAAAGAGCATAAGAAACATATCAGAATTTGCATGTATTGGGCGCCTGGGTGGCTCAGTGGTTAAGCCGCTGCCTTCGGCTCAGGTCATGATCTCAGGGTCCTGGGATCGAGTCCCGCATCGGGCTCTCTGCTCAGCAGGGAGCCTGCTTCCTCCTCTCTCTCTCTCTGCCTGCCTCTCTGCCTACTTGTGATTTCTCTCTGTCAAATAAATAAATAAATAAATAAATAAATAAATAAAGAATTTGCATGTATTAAGACTAAGTAATTCTTCCCGAGATTTTTGTTTCAGTTATATGCATAAATGGGCCATGATGCAAAGTATATTTCTTAGTGTGGGTGGAAGGCAAAAAAGTCTCAAAATCACTGTATCAAGTGACCTTCTACAAAACACCCAGCCCCTTTCTCCTGCTCTGCTCCTATAATATGCTGGCTGCCAGGCATGTATTTGATAGCAATCATTTTTGCAGGGGAGCGGGGGGTTGAAAAGCTCCAGAAATGATTCCACATCCTGAAATTCTGAGTCTCCTCAGTGAAGAGGCCAGCTCACTTCTAAACTACCCTGCAGTGAGACTCACCAACTCAGGAGTCCAGCCTCCCCTCCCAGAAATTCTCTTCCTAGGGTTCTTGTTAAATAATAGATGGCCAAAACCAAAGAGGCTAAGAATCTATACTCAGAAAACTATAAAGTACTCATGAAAGAAATTGAGGAAGGCAATAAGAAATGGAAAAATGTTCCATGTTCCTGGATTGGAAGAACAAATATTGTGAAAATGTCTATGTTACCTAAAGCAATCTATATATTTAATGCAATTCCTATCAAAATACCATCCATTTTTTTCAAAGAAATGGAACAAATAAACCCTAAAATTTATATGGAACCAGAAAAGACCTTGAATAGCCAAAGGAATATTGAAAAAGAAAGCCAAAGTTGGTGGCATCACAATTCCGGACTTCAAGCTCTATTACAAAGCTGTCACAATCAAGACAGCATGGTACTGGCACAAAAACAGACAAATAGATCAATGGAACAGAATAGAGAGCCCAAAATTAGATCCTCAACTCTATGGTCAACTAATCTTCGACAAAGCAGGAAAGAATGTCCAACAGAAAAAAGACAGCCTCTTCAATAAATGGGTGTTGGGAAAATTGGACAGCCACATGCAGAAAAATGAAATTGGACCATTTCCTTAACCACACACGAAAATAGACTCAAAATGGATAAAGGACCTCAATGTGAGAAAGGAATCCATCAAAATCCTTGAGGAGAACACAGGCAGCAACCTCTTTGACCTCTGCTGCAGCAACATCTTCCTAGGAACATGGCCAAAAGCAAGGGAAGCAAGGGCAAAAATGAACTATTGGGATTTCATCAAGATCAAAAGCTTTTGCACAGAAAAGGAAACAGTTAACAAAACCAAAAGACAACTGACAGAATGGGAGAAGATATTTGCAAACGACATATCAGATAAAGGACTAGTGTCCAAAATCTATGAAGAACTTAGCAAACTCAACACCCAAAGAACAAATAATTCAATCAAGAAATGGGCAGAAGACATGAACAGACATTTCTGCAAAGAAGACATCCAGATGGCCAACAGACACATGAAAAAGTGCTCCACTTCACTCGGCATCAGGGAAATAGAAATCAAAACTACAATGAGATATCACCTCACACTAGTCAGAATGGCTAAAATTAACAAGTCAGGAAATGACAGATGCTGGCGAGGATGTGGAGAAAGGGGAACCCACCTATACTGTTGGTATAACAACAGTATATAACCCACCTATACTGTTGGTATAACTCTGGAAAACAGCTTGGAGGTTCCTCAAAATGTTGAAAATAGAACTACCCTATGACCCAGCAATTGCACTACTGGGTATTTACCCTAAAGATACAAACGTAGTGATCCGAAAGGGGCACATGCACCCAAATGTTTATTAGCAGCAATGTCTACAATAGCCAAACCATGGAAAGAACCTGATGTCCATCAACAGATGAATGGATAAAGAAGATGTGGTATATATACACAATGGAATACTATGCAGCCATCAAAAGAAATGAAATCTTGCCATTTGCAACGACGTGGAGGGAACTAGAGGGTATCATGCTTAGCGAAATAAGTCAAGCGGAGAAAAACAACTATCATATGATCTCCCTGATATGAGGAAGTGGAGATGCAACATGGGGGGTTAAGGGGGTAGGAGAAGAATGAATGAAACAAGATGAGATTGGGAGGGAGACAAACCATAAGTGACTCTTAACCTCACAAAACAAACTGAGGGTTGCTGGGGGGAAGGGGTTTGGAAGAAGGGGGTAGGGTTATGGACATTGGGGAGGGTATATGCTATGGTGAGTGCTGTGAAGTGTGTAAACCTGGCGATTCACAGACCTGTACCCCTGGGGATAAAAATACATTATATGTTTATAAATTTTTTTTTTTAAATGTGAAAAAAAATTAATAGATGGCCAAAGTATAAGATACTGAAATCAAGCCTACAACATAAAGATCAAATAAAGAGAGCAAATATGCGGGGAGAGAGATATAACTTGGTCAAGAAACTCTTAACTATATAAAAGAGAACAAAAGAACAAACCAATGATTACGAGAGGAGGGGGACGGGGGATGTATGAAATACGTGATGGGGATTAAGGAGTATACTTGTCACGATGACCACTGGGCCATATACGGAATTGCTGAACCACTAAGTTGTACACCTGAAACTAACATAACATTGTATGTTAACTGGAATTCAAATAAAGACTTAAAAAAACAAAGAGACCAAATAGAAAGAGAAACCCGAGAAAAGAATGCCAAGTACAAAATAAAACTTATGGAAAAATCACTAATGTCTTATAAATTTATATCCTATCCAGTATTTTTCAGATAGAACAAGATTCTATGAAAAATTATCATAGAACAGGAGGCCTGATGATTAACTATATGTTAGACTGGAAGATAAAGTCAAAGAAATCTCTCAGAAAACAGAAAAAAAAAGGGGGAAAAAGAGAGAAAAGACTTACACAATCACTCAGAAGACCCAATTATTAAGACTTCCAACAAAAACGAACAGAAGAAATGTACCAAAGCCATACAAGAATATTTCTTAGCTTTAAAAGGCAAGACTATCCGTGTTGAAGGGGATGATCCACCAAATAGCCAAAACAACAAAATGGAGGAAAACACAGGGAGAGCAAGCAAAGACCCAATGCCAAGTAATCAAGAAATTTCAAAATAACAGGAATAGAGTCAAATCCCAAATCTTTCCAAGTGTACAGAGGGAGGGGGACTAGGCCAGGCAGAGGAACAAAAAATGACTTGTCTTGAACAGAAACATCAGGAATTATTAATAAATACTATACGCACTCAACGGCAAGTACATGGAATCAAGAAAACAAAAAAAAATGTTCATAAATGTTTATCTCTCTTAAAAAAAAAAAAAAAAAGATTTTTATTTATTTATTCACTAGAGACAGACAAAGCATGCATGAGTAGCCCCATGAGGCAGGAGAGAGAGGGAGGTAGGAAGAATCTCAAGTAGAATCTCGGCCAAGCACAAAGGCTGTCATGGGGCTCAATCTCATGACGCTGAGATCACGACCTGAGCCGAAACCAAGAGTTGGATGCTCAACCAAATAAGCCACCCAGGTGCCCCTCAATGTTTCTATTTTGAGTAGTAGATCAAAAGACAAAAATACATTCATAAAAATGTTTATAATCCTTCAAACTTACCAGCTTCTCTTTTCTTAGATTTCACCTTTGGTTCTACATCCACAAGTAGTGTATCCAGAGGTAAGCTGTCTGGTAGGATAAAATATCGAATGTTATTTCCTCGAATACTCAGTGTTTCCAGCTGTACTGGTTCTCTATTCTTCAAAGTCATTTTCACAGCTTTAAGATGGGTATTCATGCTGACATCTACACCTAGAGGGCAAAAAAAAAAAAAAAAAAAAAAAAAAGGCCAATTATTAGTATGATAAAGAAGATAATCAGTTTATCTATCAAGCCATAGTAAATACCGTAATACAAAACAATACAAAAGAATATTGTCTGTTCTGCTACAGTGCAAGTTGGTTCATGAGTGTATAATGTCAATATAAACCAGAAATCCTTCCTTCAGAGACTATCCCAGCATATTAATATTTTGCATGGTTAAGAATGCATACAGAGGTGAATGCAGCAAGCCATGGAGGAACCCTGAGTGATACCTGATTCACTGACACTGTGCGCAGGCATTCTGATCTTAGGGTTAGCAATGTTTAGGGATAGTTCTCTCACTATCTCCATAACTTCCTTATGCCTCATTCCACCAAGCTATAAGCCTTGTTTTAAATATAACGTCCTGGGCGCCTGGGTGGCTCAGTGGGTTAAGCCGCTGCCTTCGGCTCAGGTCATGATCTCAGGGTCCTGGGATCGAGTCCCGCATCGGGCTCTCTGCTCAGCAGGGAGCCTGCTTCCTCCTCTCTCTCTCTGCCTACTTGTAATCTCTCTCTGTCAAATAAATAAATAAAATCTTTAAAAATAAATAAATAAATATAACGTCCTATAATGTACTGTAGTATTTTCCTTGTTACTAGAAATTTAACATGTCTTTTTAACTGCTTTTTTAAAGGAAAGCTACTGTTTTTGTTAATACTACTAAGTTGCACAAGTTTTTAATGGTCTTCCCCACACTATTTTCCCCATTGTTTTTAGTGTGAGATTTTGCAAAATAAAAGCACAATTTTCTAGAATAAATACATGGCATTATCTTAGATATACCTAATTACTGGAGTCTTTACCAATCTATCTCAACAAGTGGGATTAACTAAAGATCTAGTTAATTTCTGTTCCTAGGAAATCGGGTCAGAAAACACGAATTCTCTCAAATTTCCCAAAATCCATTCCAAATAGCAATTACACTTCCTCAGTAGCACATGGTTAATGACTATACAATATTGAAACCTTATATTGTACCAATTTCTTTTCAAAGCAATTGCTGTTGCAAACATGAGTACACTAAAATCAACCAGTTTAACATTGTATATCTCTCCTGGTTTATTCAGATGCTGGACCTTCAAGTTAAAACTTACTTATAAACTTACGATTTAAATATTTCAGAGACTGGGACCACATACTAAAATAGCATTTTCATTCACTTGGCTCAGCAATTCTTTTGCAATTTTGCGGGGAACACTACTATAAATGAAGAAAGGCAGCCGCCTTAAACTATACATATAGTATTATTAAAGCAGAGTAAGACATGAAAGAAAGAAAGAAAGAAAGAAAGAAAGAAAGAAAGAAGGAAAATACTCTCAAATAACCCATTTCAAACAGGAAAATCCCATCCTCTATCTTCAGGGACTTTACAATCTAATAGAGAACACAAAATTCTAAAAAAGAGTAAAATATACTTTGGGAAGATGCAACATTCTAGGTATAGGAATACATAGGCAAAATGCACAAAAGGCTTTAAAAACTAAAACAGGGCCACACGCAGGATAACGTGGGGAATTCAGTTTGGTCCTAGCATAAGTACTTAAGGTAAGGCTTAAGAAGGTCAATGAAATAATCCAAGCAAAAAGAATGAGATGTCACCAAAAAAGAATTTTGGCCTTAAAGGTGGAAGAGGCAAGGGGAAAAAAAGTGCTCTAAAGCTGTCTAATCTCCATACCTGTGATTGTTCCATGGACCTGTGTTCCATTCTTTAATTCGATGGTTACAGTTTCGTGACTCAATTTCATCAAAAATCTGTAAAAACAGTGGGAACAGAGTAACAAGTATTCACCTTTAACATTTTACATCTTTTTTAAGTCAAAGGGTGAAATTTCTAAATGTTCAAAATCTGCTATAGATGCTACCTGTATCAATTCCTAATAATAATCTGCATAACAATTTTAGCTTTCCTTGAACTATACCCTCAATATTTATGAAGGAGCATAGTAATATCAGAAGCAGTCAGGGGCGCCTGGGTGGCTCAGTTGGTTAAGGGTCTCCCTTTGGCTCAGGTCAAGATCCCAGCGCCCTGGTATTGAGCCCCAGCATCAGGCTCCTTGATCAGCGGGGAGCCTGCTTCTCCTTCCCCCTCTGCCTGCTGCCCCTGCTTATGCTTCAACAACAACAACAACAACAACAACAACAAAGCTGTCATTGAGACATTTGATTCTCTAAACCATTATTCAGCTTAACCTCCAATCCATGCATACAGATCCTAAAATCACTATAATCCACAAATTGAAATTAAGAAATTGTATGAAAGTGGTCAAATGGTACAAACTTCCAGTTAAAGGCAAATTAAATATTAGGAATGCGACATACAACATGATACCTACAGTTATTAATGCTACTGTATGGTGTACGTGTGAAAGTTGCTGAAAGTAGATCCTGGGCGGCGGGGGGAAGGTAGATCCTGAAAGTTCATCACAAGAAAAAAACATTTTCCCCCTTCTCTTTTTTGGTATTCATATTAAATGATGTATGTTAACTAAACTTACTGTGGTAATCATTTTGCAATACACATAAGCCAAATCATTATACTGTACACCTTAAGCTTACACTATATGCAGCTACCTCACTAAAGTACAAAGAAAAAATTATAACTGGTAGTAAAAAATTACATGCTTCATGTATAATAGATTAAAAGTCTCCCTTTCTAATCCCCCTCCATGTGTATGAGATTCTTCTAGACCACTTTATATGCACTTTTAGGGTATATATGTTTTAATGCAAATTTAGTCATAACTTTATTAACTTCTATACCCTGTAATTCTCATTCAGCTGTTTAAATACACATGTATGTTTATCACAAATCCATTTACGCAAATCCTTAGCAACAATGCTATCAATCATCTGAATCTTCATCACTTCTACAGGGGGAAAAAAGAATTTGTTTTTCCCTTTTACTTGTAAGATTGAAAATCTTTTTTTTTTTTTCAAAGATTTTATTTAGTTATTTGACAGACAGATCACAAGTAGGCAGAGAGGCAGGCAGAGAGAGAGAGGAAGTAGGCTCCCCGCTGAGCACAGAGCTTGATGAGGGGGCTCAATCCCAGGACCTGAGCCAAAGGCAGAGGCTTTAACCCACTGAGCCACCCAGGCACCCTAAGATTGAACATCTTTTCATGAATATAGGAAATTTGTATTTTTTTGTTGAACTACCTATTTACACATTTTCAATTAGGTCAAAAAAAAATTTTTTTTAATTTTCTACCAATTTTCCACAGCCATTCAAGTTTGTGGTTTTCATTCTTAGGTTGCTAAATCTGTGAATACTTTTCAGGTATTAAATTGTTCAAGATGTTTCCCACCACAAGACTGTAAAAGGTCTTATTCCTTCTAGTTTTCTTTTTTAAAAAAGATTTTATTTATTTTGAGACACAGAGAAAGTGTGCACACACGGAACAGAGCAGAAAGAAAGGAAGAGAATCTTTTTTTTTTTTTTAAAGATTTTATTTATTTATTTGACACAGAGAGATCACAAGTAGGCAGAGAGGCAGGCAGAGAGAGAGAGAGGAGGAAGCAGGCTCCCTGCTGAGCAGAAAGCCCGATGCGGGACTCGAACCCAGGACCCTGAGATCATGACCTGAGCAGAAGGCAGTGGCTTAACCCACTGAGCCACCCAGGCACCCCGAAAGGAAGAGAATCTTAAGTAGACTCCGCACTGAGGGCGGAATCCAGTGCAGGGTTCGATCTCATGACCCTGAGATCATGACTCAGGACAAAACCAAGAGTCAGAGGCTCAACTGACCAAGCCACCCAGATGTCCCTCTTCTACTTTTCTGTTTAGAGTTTTAACCCACTTGGAATTCAACTCTTTTCTGTGCAACATGAAGTAGAAATCTGCCTTTATTTTTTCCCTCATTTAGACAGCCAGATGCCTCAATAATGTTTACTAAATAATCCATCCATTCCCCACCTCATCTAGTCTTGTTTTACCTCAACTTATTACTCTGAAATATTTCAGAGAAAGAAAAATGGAAAGGTTCACAAATTATTAAAATGTTGCCATTTAGGAACGCCTGGGTGGCTCAGTGTGTTGGGCATCTGCCTTCAGCTCCAGTCATGATCCCAAGATCCTGAGATTGTGTCCCTGTTCAAGGGGGGAGCCTGCTTCTCCCTCTGCCTGCTGCTTTCCCTGCTTGTGCTTGCTGACAAATAATAAAATCTTTAAAAAAAAGTTGTCATTTATGTGGGAGTGTCCCCACACAACTTATACTTTCACCGTTATCATCTGTACTTCATCATACATTTTCTAATGAGAATATTCTCCTATATAATCATAACACCACAATCACATACAGGAAAATAACAATAATCTGCAATATGATCTAACGATATAGTTCTTAATTCTAACTTATAATAAATTAGAAATTTATAATTTATAGTAGAAACTTATAATATATACTTTGTACACCCTATCCTAGCATCACACTAAATGGTACATGTTGAATCACCTATTTTGCTCCCCCATTAGACTACTGCAAGGATCGAGACCTTTGTATCTAACCTTGGGTGTCAAAGGCATTGGTAACAGTTGGCTGAAATGCTTCAAAGATTAAAAGGGAAGATGGGGCATCTAGGTGGCTCAGTCTTTAAGCATCTGCCTTCAGCTCAGGTCATGATCCCAGGGTCCTGGGATTGAGCTCTGCATTGGACTCCTTCCTCAGTGGGGAGTCTGCTTCTCCCCTGCCTGACACTCCCTAAGCTTGTGTTCTCTCTCTCTCCCCACTCTCTGACAAATATATCAATAAAATCTTAAAAAAAAAAAAATCCATGTATTGAATCCTTCTCATATTTGTTGTTAAAGAGAATAAAGTCTCTCTTAACAAACCGTTAATGCTTTATTTCATTGGAAAAAATTCTTTATGCTTTCAATTTAATAATCACTTATAACTATATTAGCTTAAAATTTTCATCTAACAGTTTTCCATTATCAAGCTTTGGTTTTTAAAAAATCTTTCATTTTAGGGCACCTGGCTGACTCAGGAAGTAGAGCATGCAACTCTTGATATTCGGGTCATGAGTTAGAGCCCCACATTGGGCATACAGTTTACTTAATTAAAAAAAATTTTTTATTGTCCCCCCTCAGTAATAAGGTTTAACTTTTCTTAAAGAACATTTACTTTATTTCAGAGAGAGAGAAAGAGAGAGCATGCGTGCACAGAGGTAGAGGGAAATAAGTAGACTCTCTACAGAGCTGGCAACCCCATGTGGGGCTCGATCCCAGGACTGAGATCATGACCTGAACCAAAATCCAGAGTCGGACACTTAACTGACTGAGCCACTGGTGCCCCAACATTTAACTCTTATAGCGGTTCAAATCATTTGTGGAAACAGGAATAAAGTAAAAAGAAAACATTTTAATAATTAAACAATCTACCATACGGAAGTAAAAAGGAAAACCAAAGTAAGGAAAAATAGTTTCCGAAGGAATCAAAATACATTTCACCAAGTTCAAGGATGTTTCTTTGACAAATAATATTTATCATTATGCGGTAGCCCCTGTGCTTGGCAATGAGGATTAAAAATGAATGAAAGGAGCTCAAACTGTAGTGGAAAGGACAGACAGAGAAAATATTTAAAGGTAACTAAATTTAAAAAGCAATAGATACACGAGCAGGCTTTTGCCAGGAACATAATGTAGCATGGATAGGAGGGAGTCAGAGCTTAGCGAATTTTTAGTAAGAAGTCTGTAAAGTTGGAAATACATTGCAAAAAGCAACAATAGCAAAGAATTGGGAGTAAGAAATAGCACAACATGAAGAGAAACTATAGCTACACTACCAATGGATTATTAAGTCCCAGAAAATGAGTAGAGAAGAGTTAGGTAGGTTCAAGGATAGCCCAAGCTGTTAAAAAGCTACTGAAGGGTTTTCATCAATGAAGTGGAGCACCAGGGTCATATTCACATTGGAAGACAAGTTAGGTGGCTAGAGCAGGACATAGGTTAAAGTTACAGTTACCAAGAGACAGGACAACAACAAATAGATCAATGAAAAGGAATAGCATCTAGAAATGAACCCACATTGATATAGTTTATTTTCTACAAGGTGCCAATGGGAATGTCAAAGGACTATCAAGACAATCAGCAAAGGAAAGCCTTTCAACAAATGATGAAATCCATGGTAGGGACACCTGGGTGGCTCAGTGGGTTAACCGACTGCCTTCGGCTTGGGTCCTGATCACAGGGTCTTGGGATCAAGTCCCATATAGGGCTCCTTGCTTGTCAGGAAGCCTGCCTCTCTCTCTCTCTTCCTCTGCTGGACACTCTGTCTGCATGTGCTCTCTATCAAATAAATAAATAAAATCTTAAAAACAAAACAAATCCATGGTAATAGGAATTTACCTTCCCTAAGATAATAGAATAATGGAAATCTATGTAGAAGAAATGACCTTGGAACCCTAACTCACACCACTTCCCAAAATTAATTTAAGATAGATCACAGGTCTAAACATTAAAGTTAAAATCATAAAGCTTTAAGAGGAAAATATAGGAGAAAACTTTGTGGTTTGAGGGTAAGTAAAAATGTGAGTACACAGAGAATAACTATAAAGAAAAAGCTGGTAAATTAAAACTTCCTCAAAATAAACTTCTGCTCACCAAAAGAAGTTATTAAAGGAACGAACGTGCAAGTCAAACTGGGAGAAATTACACTGGCAGAGGACTAGTATGCAGGATATATAAAGAATTCCTACAACTCAATGCTAAACACAATCAAAACCAAACACTTCACAAAGACATGAATTGCCAATAAGCAGGTGAAAAAGTGTTCTACATAAGTAGTCATTAGGAAAATGCAAACTGAAGCCATAACAAGACACTACTACACAAGCACTAAAATGGCTAAAACTGTGAAAACCTGGCAATTCATCAGATTATCAAGAAAGATGTTAAAGACAATTCAAAGATCTTTATGTTTGGAGTGACAGTAAGGATGATCATGCCACCAAGCATCATACAAAAATAAGTCAACCAAAAGTGCAAACCAGTTAGACAAATACCTGTTTTCTTAGCAAAAAATACATTCTCCAGTAAGAAGAAATTTTATTTCTACTAAGATTCAGAACAGGATTCAGTATAGCCTTTAAAATTTTCAGGAAAACTGCGTCACAACATGCACTATCTTTAAATGCGACAACCTGATTCCAAAGAATTTGACACAAAACTTAAGTATTTAAACAGGCAGGTATTGAGAAACTGCAAAAACATACTTTAAATTCTGGGGCGTTTCCCTCCAAAGTTACAGTTCAAATAAAAATGGACTGAAGCCTTCCCTATAAACTCTGAATACAGATTGAGGGTTTTATGTTATTTCAATCATCCTAGAAATTATCTACCTGTCTTGACAAACAGAAAATTCCAAGAAGGCAAGGACCCACCTTAAAAAAAAAAAAAAATCCAGGGGCGCCTGGGTGGCTCAGGGGGTTAAGTCTCTGCCTTCAGCTCAGGTCATGGTCTCAGGGTCCTGGGATCAAGCCCCACCCACATCGGGCTCTCTGCTCAGCATGGAGCCTGCTTCCCCCCTCTCTTGCCTGCCTCTCTGCCTACTTGTGATCTCTGCCTGTCAAATAAATAAAATCTTTAAAAAAAAAAAATCCATTATCAGCATACAGTGTAACAGGTGCCCAATAATTGATTGATCCTAACTGACAAATCCTGATTGAGACAAGAGACTAGCAACACATGTAACTGCTAACTTAATCAGAAACCTCCTCTAGGTTCAGGCGCTCCGCCTCAAGGAAAAAACTCCAAAACCATATCTATCTGCAAGAAGTTTAAAATGAATTACTCAAATCAGTAAACCAGTAGGCTCAACTAACCCGATGAAGTTTAAACACAAAATAGAAAAGCGATTATCTGCGTAATCAGCCACAGATACGTAAACTGATTCTGCCTCACGTTGGGACATTTTTTCCTGAATTAAAGTCCTATTTTGAACGAACATGTGAGTTAAGTCATCTTAACTCTAAGGAGTTATCAAAACATAAACGAAAAAAAAAAAAAGCCCTAATGAAATCAGACGTCCAATCCTGATTTAAAACATTTCGGAAATAGGTTTCATTATTTCCAGATAAACCGCCGTAGCTTCAAAGTACATTTTAAAAGCTCATTAATTTAATGCAATGCACACAATTTTCCTTTATACCTGCCACGTTCTCAGGGAACCTACACTTCGTTCTATTTGCCGGGCCTCAGAGCTGCGACTGCCCAGAAAAGTAATCTAGGCTAGAGCACGAGTTCTAACGAAAGGAACACCTTCAACTAACTGAGGGTAGAACTCGTAAGCCTGGCGTTGCACCTTTAAGGCCTCTAAAACACTGGGTGGCAAGAAACCGCCAGGCTCTTACGTCCCCTTGTCTGAGGACACGCGGGATCCGCGCGCAATCCTCTCTAAAGCTCTAGCTCTAGAGCCCGCGGCGGCGCGGCCAAGATGGGGCGGGAGCAGCGGGCGCGGGAGGCCGTTAGCAGGCCGCGCGCGCACGCGGCTTTCGCGCCTCCGGCAACTGGGCAGTCTGGCCTCCCGCTCCCGGCCCAAACCATCACAGCCCTCCTCCCTGGGCTACATCCTCACCTTACGAGCTTCATCCTAGCGGCGCCGTCGCTGTTTCGGTGGGATCGTGCACAAAACCCGACTACCCAGGTCCGAAAGACTAGGAGTATGAATGGCCGGAAACGCCTACTCCCTGGGATCCGACGTAAAGAGGGCGAGAGGAGCGCTGCCGGCGCAAAGCGGAAACGCCGACGCCACGCTGGGCCGCACTCCCTTCCGGCTGCGTGGAACGTCACTACGGCCCCTGGCGGCTGGAGGTGTGTCTTGCGAGGGCTGAGAGTGTTTAGAAGCTGGTCCAGGAGGAAAATTCCAGTAAGGGGGGCGATTTGAGGAGATTAGATCCGATCAGTGGGCACTTCAGAACAGCCGGGATCCGTGTGTTATGCAGCACTAGGTATACCCGTGAAGGAAGGGAAATTCTTCTGAGAAAGCCCAAAGAATAATTCTAATTCTTCTCCAACTCTAGCAATGTACCTGAAGGAAATCACTTTAGCTGATTATTTTTACTTGATTTTGATTTTTATTATTTTTTTTTTTTTTACAGATTCTACTTATTTATTTGTCAGACTGAGTACAAGCAAGGGGGAGCGGCAAGTAGTTTCCCTTCCGAGCAAGGAACCCAATGTGGGACTTGCTCCCAGGACCTTAGGATCAAAATCTGAACTAAAGGCAGATGCTTAACACATGAGCTACCTAGACGTCCCTATTTTTACTTTAAATTCTGGTCACAAACTTCAAAGGGGTCCCCTACACTGTTGAGAGATCATGTTGTGGTTCTCTAATAAGCTCACGAGCTATTTCATACCTTCTTTCTTCTTTCCCTCTGAAACCTTCTACAGTTTCTTCCTCAAATCACTCTCTGATAATATTTCCTACTTTTAGAAAACCAGAAGCGACCTTTTTAGTTTTCCTTCCAGTTAGAAGGTAGAAGTATTACGGCCCCTTTCAAAGGCAAATTAACACATGAGCTACCTAGGCGTACCTAGGAAATCTGCTTCTTCCTCTACCTTTGCCTGCCACTCTCCTGCTAATGCTCTCTCTCCCTCTCTCTCCCTGACAAATAAATAAATAAAATCTTTAAAAAAAAAATACAAATTTATCTTAAAGCAAAATTCTTCTCTGATGCAGCTCCAGCTATGACTAGATTTCTTTTCGCATTAAAAATTTCTTGAATGAGGGGCGCCTGGGTGGCTCAGTGGGTTAAAGCCTCTGCCTTTGGCTCAGGTCATGATCCCAGGATCCTGGGATCTAGCCCCGCATTGAGCTCTCTGCTCAGCGGGAAGCCTGCTTCTCTTCGCTCTCTCTCTGCCTGCCTCTCTGCTTATTTGTGATCTCTGTCTGTCAAATAAATAAATTTTTTTAAAAGTTTAAAAACAAAACAAAAAATAAAACTTCTTGAGTGAGTTGTGTACACTTGTTTTATCACCTCTAATTCACTCTTCAAACTCCATTGATACTGGGTCATCAACAACCTCCAAGACAAAACTTATCTTCATTTTACTCAACATTTCAGCAGCATTTAACATGAACACTACCCTTTTGAAACACAAGCCTCTCTCGGCTTTCAGGATGCCTAGCTCACCTGATGCAACACTTATGCCAACACTTATAAGTCTCAGATGGCTTATCCTTTACTGAGCCATTATATGTCGGAGTGCTTCAGGGTTTACCCAAGGTGTAGTCTTCTTATGGATACTTTCTCCTTTGACCTAGGTGATCTCCTCTAAAACCACAGCTTTAAGTTGTATCTCCAGCCTGGATATTCTCCCCGATTATCAGAACTTTTGGATGTGTAAAGCAATGCTCATCAAACTTTTAGATGCATAGGACATACCTAAGGAAACTTTAGAATGAGAATTCTGATTCATTTGGGGTGGGGACGGAAATGCTGTATTTCTAAAATGCTTCAGTTGTTAAAGATGCTCCTAGTCTGTGAACCACAATTTGAATGGCAAGACTGTAATGTTCATTTGTGTGCTGCCTTTTCAATATCTATCCATCTTCGTATCCAACAGTTCCTAATAATCTGATGATCTGTGTGGTCCCAATGAAACTGACTCTATCCTTGGGTCAACCATCACATACCATTATTTGTCCACAGTGGGCTTGGAATGTAAACAGATCCAGTCAGACCTTTGCAGGGAATTCTCTTTCCTGGAGTTTTATTAACAACTCCCTTAGAACCAAGAGAAGAATCAGTTTTAGGAGAAAGTTAAAAAAAAGATCCATGATGATATTAATTAACCCATGGAAATTAAGATTGAGGGGACACCTGGGTGGTTCAGTAGGCTGAGTATCCAACTGTTGATTTAGGCTCAGGTCATGATCTCAGGGTTGGGAGATGGAGTCCCGCAATTGGTGCTGCACTGTCTATCCCTCTCACCTTCTCCCACCACACGTATTTTTGCGTGTGCACTCTCTCTCAAAAAATTAATTAATTAATCAATTAAAATTAAAGCTGGTGGGGGATAGGTAAAAAATAAAATTAAATAAAATTAAAAACTCAGTTCCTCAGTTGCAATACTCCTATTTCAAGTGTTCAAGAGCCCTATGTCGCTTTGGCTACCCTTTGCGACAATGCAGATACAGAATATTTGTTTCATCACAGAAAGTTTGATTAGTGCTACCCTGTTTATTACTATATTTGTTCCCTTCTTTTCATTTAATTGTTATTTACTTATTTATTAACTGACTTGAAAAATGTACTGTCTGAAGGCAGGGTTTTGCTTTTTTTTTTTTTTTAAGATTTTTTTTTATTTGTCAGAGAGAGAGTACACACAAGCAGACAGAGTGGCAGGCAGAGGCAGCGAGAGACGCAGGCTCCCTGCCTAGCAAGGAGCCCGATGTGGCTCTCGATCCCAGGACCCTGGGATCATGACCTGACCTGAAGGCAGCGGCTTAGCCAACTGAGCCACCCAGGCGTCCCTGGGGTTTTGCTTTTTTTAAGATTTTATTTATTTATTTGACAGAGAGAGACACAGCAAGAGAGGGAACACAAACAGGGGGAGTGGGGGAAGGAGAAGCAGGCTTCCTACCGAGCTGGGAGCCTGATGCTGGGCTCCAGACCCTGAGATCGTGACCTGAGCCGAAGGCAGACGCTTAACAACTGAGCCACCCAGGAGCCCAAGGCAGGTTTTTTTTTTTCTTTTTAAAGATTTTATTTATTTGACAAAGAGAGAGAGTGTACATGCAGGGCGAACAGCAGAGGGAGAGGGAGGGTGAGGGAGAGGAAGCAGCAGACTGTGTTCTGAGCAATGAGCCCAGTGTGAGGCTTGATCCCAGGACCCTGGATCATGGCCTGAGCCAAAGGCAGATGCTTAACTGACTAAGCCACCCAGGCACCTCTGAAGGCAGGAATTTGTATATGTTCTGTTCTTTTCTATATTCCCAGTATCTAGAAAAGTAAGTTACACACAACGTGCCCTCAATAAATAATTATGAAATAACTGATCGCCTCCCTCATTAGAATGTATGCTACATGAGGAAGGAAACCCTGTGTGTACTTTTCACTACAGTATCCCTAGTACCAAACTGAAGATATTCCTTCCTGCTAGCCTCAAGGCCTTTCCTACTTTGGCTCTGCCAAACTTTTTTTTTTTTTTTTTAAAGGTTTTGTTTACTTATTTGCAAGATAGCAAGAGAGAGAAGAGAGATAGCACAAGTGGGAGTGGGGGGCAGGGAGAAAGAGAAAAAGACTTCCTGCTGAGCAGGGAGTCTGACACCAGATTCAATCCCATGACCCCAGGATCAGATGCTTAACCGACTGACCCAGCCGGTGCTCCAGCTCTGCCTACCTTTTAATGCCTTTTCCCTTCAATAATATTGGAGTATTTGAATTCCAATTCAAATATTGAAATATTTGAATCCTGAAACTCATCAAGTTCCCTCTCGTCTCTGGACTTTTGTAATTCAGTTCCTTAATCTGGGTAACACTTATTCCCTATCAAGCATGTGGGACCAGCATTATTACTTATAGGTGTTAGTAGTGAGTGTCCCAGAAGATGGCAAATTAAAATGCCAGTATCAGTTGATTTATACTAGAATGCTATACTCTTTCTTTGTTTTTATTTTCTAGATTGGAGGGTTTTTTTGTTTGTTTTTGTTTTAGAATTTTTACTGATAGTAACTCTCTCATACTGTTGAGAGTCTTGAAATAAAGTCAACAAGAGTGGACCAACATAGAAAAAAGACTTTATTTAGGTGCTAGCAGAAGGATCAGTCTGAATATAAGACTACTCTGTTGTCTGGAAGTTAGCAGAAGTTTTATAAGTTCTGGCATTTAGATTGGTCATGAGAAAGAAAAGGAACAAGGAAATGAAAATGTGATATGTGGGGCCATGCAAATCTTTCATTATTAGCTTTTAGAAGTAGATGTCATCATGATATGCAAGGGCAGGAAAGACATTCTGCAGTTTGGAGATAGAAAGGAAAACCAGAGTGCCTGGGTGGCTCAGTGGATTAAAGCCTCTGCCACGGCTCAGGTCATGATCCCAGGGTCTTGGGATCGAGTCCCGCATTGGGCTATCTGCTCGGTGGGGAGCCTGTTTCCTCCTCTGCCTCTCTGTGATCTCTGTCAAATATAATATTAAAAAAAAAAAAAAAGGAAAACCAACAATTTAAACAAGTCCAGATTACATTCACAATTTAGAATTTATCAAGAGAATTTACAAGTAGGGGCTTGTAGTTCTTGTAAGGATTGAGAAAAAGGTCTTCATAATTTACAGAACTATAATGTTGAACACCAAAATACATTATATAAGCAACCACACGTTTTGTTTTCATCATGTGTACACGGCAAAATGTGAACTAGCGGTATCCCCCAGAACTTTCTCAGGAGGTCTCTCTTTTTGCTGAGAACAGGTTGTTGTGAGCTTGTATAATCTTTGAAAGCTCAGTAAAGCAAGATAATTTATTCAGTTGATTAGGATTTCTTATAGTAAATAACCAAATCAAATGAACCAAATTCCAAAGTTCATAGGCTGTTCTAAATGAAAACCACTGATAGAAAGCAAGACAAATTTTGTAAAAAATGACATTACAAGGGCACCTGGGTGGCTCAGTTGGTTGGACATCTGACTCTTGATTTCAGCTTAGATCATGATCTCATGGGTCCTGGGATCAAGCCCTGCATAGAGAGCTGCATCAGGCCTTGTTTATCTTCTTCTCCCTCTCTCTCTGCCCTTCCTCTCTCTCTAAAATAAATAAGTAAATCTTTTAAAAATGACATTACAGAATAATTAAGATTTAATCAAAGTACAAATTGAGACCTCTGGCATTAATGAATCAGAAGTGAGGTATCTTTTAAAATGATAAAGAATAACACTCAAGAAAGCTTATTTTTCCCATAAAAGCAAACTATTTTATAAATATTTTTATTGAGACATAATGGACATATAAAATTATGTAACATTAAGGTATACAATGAGTTGATTAGATATTTTATAGATTGCAATTATGATTACCATCTTAGCTGACACCTCCATCACATCACATAATCAACATTTCCTTTTTGTGGTGAGAACAATTAAGATCTAGTGGCACCTGGGGGGACCCGGTCAGTTGGGTGTCTGCCTTCTGCTCCATTGTGATCCCAGAGTTCTGAGATCAATCAGGTCTACACTGGGCCCTCTGCTCAGCGGAGAGCCTGCTTCTCCTTCTGCCTGCTCCTCCCCTGCTTGTACTGTTTCTCTTTCTGTCAAGTAAATAAATAAAATCTTTATAAAAAAAGAGAACAATTAAGATCTAGTCTTTCAGCAACTTTGATGTTTGTAATATGGTATTATAAAAGCAAACTATTTTATACTTCTGCAGCATGTTTAAGAAGATAACTATATTTGGTTTTAGAAAAGAATATCTAGTAAGTTTCAGATATGAATTATACATCAAATATGATTTACTTACATATAAAAAATAAGTACATGTGATTTTTCATGGCACGGCATTTATAAGGATTCCTATGCTTCTGACTGTGACCAATTCAAGATGTAAAGTGGAATAGATTTCTCAGAAGCAGAGGCCTACTTGGTGCCTGGGTGACTCAGTTGGTTAAGTATCTGCCTTTGGCTCAGGTCATGATCCCAGTGTCCTGGGATAGAGTCCTGCATCCCATCAGGCTCCCTGCTCAGGAGGGAATTTTCTTCTCTCCCTCTGCCCCTCTAGTGGTCCTCTCTTGCTCTCACTCTCAAATAAATAAATAACATCTTTCAAAAAAAAAAAAAAAGTGGAGGCCTATTTTGTGGGAACGGAAACTTGTAAATATGGGGTGTGTGTGTATGTGTGTGCAGGCATGTGCACAGGACTTGAGTCACTAAAAATAAAGCCGTTTACACAGGAAAGGAAATACCACCAGTATTGTATTCTGACAATCTAAAGGTGAGGCAGATATGGGTGAAATAGTCTGGTTCGTAAACCACTTTAATCAGGTTGGCAGTCTACTCCTGACTTGTCTCCCCACACCCCCACCCCCATTAAAGTCATTTGGCATATGCTGTTAAAGTATATATATATATTAGAGGGGCGCCTGGGTGGCTCAGTGGGTTAAAGCCTCTGACTTCGGCTCAGGTCATGATCCCAGGCTCCTGGGATCGAGCCCCACACCGGGCTCTCTGCTCTGTGGGGAACTTGCTTCCTCTTCTCCCTCTGCCTGCCTCTCTGCCTACTTGCGATCTCTGCCTGTCAAATAAATAAATAAAATCTTTAAAAAAATAAAGTATATATATTAGAAACAGGGAATAGGGATGGGGCATAGGCAGGTTTTTGCCAACTAACAGTGTATGGCGATATGGGCAATGGCTTCACCCATCAAGAACTCTGGCTTTGTGGTTTTTTTTTTTTTTTAAGATTTTATTTATTCATTTCACAAGACAGAGATCACAAGTAGGCAGAGAGGCAGGCAGAGAGAGAGGGGGAGGCAGGCTCCCCGCTGAGCTGGGAGCCCGATGCGGGGCTAGATCCCAAGACCCTGACCTGAGCAGAAGGCAGAGGCCTTAACCCACTGAGCCACCCAGGCGCCCCCTGGCTTTGGTTTTTAAACCACAAACTCTTTCCAGACAAAACTGACAAGCGGCTCAATCAAGTTTTGTGGAAGACGTATGGTCAGAAAATCAGGTTTGACATCAGGCTTGATAGACTTAGAGCACATTTTGATTGTACTTAGTTTCATAAAAACAGGTCAGTAAGGGGGGAACCCACGTATGATCATCTCTCTTCAGATTCTCAAAAGCATGAGTACCGGTTTTACCCAGTCGCACAGTTCTGCAAATACGAATAGCACAGTAAGCGTGTTCAAGAGTGTGACAACCACGAATACTAGTGATTGAAACCTGCGCTTTATCTTTACAGGCTTCGAAAAACCAAAGCTTTGTGTGAACACCCGCCCCGACTAAATCTAATAGAATACCTACAAATTCTTGTCGACTCCCGTGCGCCCGCACACAAGGTGCAAGTGTAAGGAGAAGGAGAAGCCCGGGATTTTTCTGGAAGCACTGGAGTGCAGGGCAGGGGAAGAAAAGAGAAGGGCCTACCGTTTTCTTTACACTGGCCCATGTCAAAGATTAAACGTATTTGAAATCGAGGTCGCAGAGAGCGCTACCCACAACCCACAGAGGGACCAGCGGCGAAGGATTTCCAAGACAATCACCGCAGCTGGGGGAGTTGGCGGCTTTATTAAGAGACATCCCGGGGAAGGGCCAGCGGTCGCCGCCTGGGGGCGCCGCCGCTTCCCCGCGAGGTGCCCACCCGCGGTGCGCGCACGCGAGGCCTCCCACCGCGCCTGCGCTGAGGGTGTACGCCGGCTTGCTTTTCCCCGACGCCAGCCGTCCCGGCCGGGGTGAAAAACTGCGTGACACGCAGTGAACGTGGCAGCCATCTTCCTCCTCTGGGCACGTCAGCTGAGCCTGTGACGGCTGAAGAGGAGCGTTGCGCAAGCGCGACCAAGACGGTCACAGGTAACTCCCATCTGACGGGCGAGGCGTCGCCGTCGTCGCCGGAAGTTTGGCGTATCTGTGCCGGGAGAGCGGCGGCAGTCGCGGCAGAAGCGGCTCTCTCCTGATACCCGGATGTGAGGCGATTCGCTGGCTCGTGTTGGACCGTCGGCAGGAGTGAGGAAGGTAGGTTAGCTTTCCGACGTCCCCGCCGCGTGCTGTCGCGCCTCCTGCGTCCTCACCTCCCTTCTGCCAGCCTCTCCGGAGAGCTGGAGGACCCCCCCCCCCCCGCGCTTCCTGTCCCACCTTCTGTGTCGTTTTGCATCGTACGCCTCTTCCTACTCCCGGGGTCCCGGCTCCGGGAGCCCTTGAGAGGGAGTGGGCGGCTCGAAGACACTGTCGCTTGAGGTAGGCAATCAGCCTGAGCGTTTCGGGTGCCCAGGCGCCTCATCACCTGCCATTGCTGGCTGGGGTAGGCAGAGGTAATAAGGGGCCATGACCGAGGACCGCGGGTCACGCCAGGGGTCTCAAGGCGGCTGAGAGGGCATCCAGAACCCGGAGGTGAGGTGTAGCATTGCGACTACTGGGGCGGTGTCGGCGTTGGTCCGCAGGTAGCCCCCGGCCTTGTCCCCGGCGTCTTTCCTTCCACGCGTTTTCCCCGAGTCAGCCCCACCAGCCAGCGCGCTTCTGCGGTTTCTGCGGCTTGCTTCCCTGCCGTCGCCCCGGCCGCTGACCCGGCCTGAACCGTGAGCTCTCTGCAGTCTGCAGGATGTGATGTGAGGATCTTGGAGGGGAGCAGTGGCCTGGGTCCAAGGTCATGGAATAATTCAGCTTGGATCTATAAGTCGGGGCCAGGTAGGGCTGCTCTGGAGTAGAAAGGGGTGCATTGAGAGCCATAGTGAAGTTTATAGGGATAGATGCGAACGGAAGGGAATTGGATCCTCTGTGTCACGGTTCATAACATTATTTACAACAGTGGTTTTGTTTTATTGAGGCAGAATGGGATAGCGAGTCCAAAAATTAGGGAACTCTCCCACCCTCTTCCCATCCCCCAGCCCTTACCTCCCCCCCCCCCCCGCCCCGCAATGTTGAGATCAGGAAACCCTGCTGCAGGTACTATATTTTCCGAGGTGGGGGGCGGGGAGCGCAACGGGGAGGAGGAAGGAGTTAAGTCTTTGTGCTTTGAGAAGTACTGCGAACCTTCAAGAGTTGAAATGGGATTCTTTGAGCGGAAAGTAATTGCAGCGCACAGTATTAACGAGCATTATCGCATGAAGTCTCAGTAAATAATTAACCTTAACAAAAGCCAATGAAAGAGTGATACTTGGTGGAATAGTAATATGGGGGGGTTGTTTTTCGCCGTTTAATTTTAAAAGGCTGAGTAACACGGATTTCAGTTTGGAACCTGCTTGCAGTGAACTCTGGTATATTCAGTGTCTCTTTTTATTGGGTCCTTGGTTTCTCCTTTTCAGTGGAATTATTTTTAATTTGAAGAACTTAAGAATTCTTATTATGGAATTAGATATGAGAGTAGGATGAAAAGTGCTTAAAAGGCATTTAATTTGGAAGCTGCAAATTCAGGCCTAGAGTATGTGAGGAAATGAGAAAACTCTTATCAGACACTTACTCCTTTTAAGCAGAATGCAGTTATGTATGCCCCTTAGAGTAGATAACGTGACTTTGGAAGTACCCTCTCTAGAACAAAACTTGCCTGGCTTATGAGCTTCTGTCCACCTTAATCATCCTGGCTCAGGAAAGTTTGCTCTCATTTCACAGTGGTTAGTATTACAATTCTGTAGTGAACAGTAATTTTTTTTTTAACATCAAACTCCTACAAGGTTTTGTGTGAGGCATTTAAATCAATAAATTATGCTCCAAAAAGGAAGGGAAAAGGGCCCTAATTAATGAATGATATTACTCCCCATTGCTGGATGACCTTTTATAGCGTGGTAATTTGTTACAGCACAGTCTGATTGTATTTATTGTAATAATGAAGGTAACTAGCATTGTACAGTAACTTTTTTTAGTAGTTAAATATTTTTCGAAACTTTTTGGAGCAGATTATGTTCCATGTGGAGTTCTATGATTAACCTTAATTGAAGGTGACTGGAAGTCTAGGTGGTAGTTTGAAATCAACTCCAGTAAAACTGTTAGGGTAGGTAATTCACTCAAGGACTATGTTACCCCTTCAGCAGCCCAGATTTTTCTGTGCATCTTTTGGCACAGGGAAAGTTCTTTGGCTCTATTTCTGCATAAGTTCTATATTACAGCTGTATCATACTACTGTAGTTACTTCTGACAGATGGATAATTCTGTTAACTCGACCATCCTTTTTTCTTTTTTGGAAGGGCTATATCTTATGCTTAATTGCATTATAGTACATCGGAAGGAAGCAAGATTTATATCTTTGCTTTCTTCTGCTTACTTTAAACATCCATGGCTGCATGTGTGAGATTCACAGAGATGAAAACTCAATGTAAATTAAAGTGGGGTATTAAGTATTACTCTAAAGAAGCAGTTCTCAGACTTTTTGGTTAGGATTCCTTTACACTCTTAAAAATGATGTAGGACTCAAAAAAGAAAATGATGTAGGACTCCAAGTAGCTTTTGGTTATATGGTTTATATCTTATTGGTAATCATTATATTCTAAGTTAACAAATATATTAATTCATTTAAAAATAGCTAAGGTGGGTGCCTGGGTGGCTCACTGGGTTAAGCCGCTGCCTTCGGCTCAGGTCATGATCCCAGGGTCCTGGGATCGAGCCCCGCATCGGGCTCTCTGCTCAGCAGGGAGCCTGCTTCCTCCCCTCTCTCTGCCTGCCTCTCTGCCTGCTTGTCATCTCTCTCTCTCTCTGTCAAATAAATAAATAAATAAATCTTAAAAAAAATAAAAATAAAAATAGCTAAGGAACTAATTACAGGTTACATAAATAACATTTTTTATGGGGAAAAAAACTTTTTTCCAAAACCAAAAAAAAAAAAAAATACTGAAAGAATGGCAACTGTTTTACATTTTTGTAAATCTCTTTAATATTTGGCCTAATAAGAAGACAGCTGGTTTTCCTGTTAGTTTTTGCATTCAATCATGTGTTGTTCTGGTTGAAGTGTATAAAGAAAATTCAGCTTTACACCAGTATGTTGAGAGGAGTACTTTAATGATCTGCCCAGATAATTGTGATATTCTTCTTTGATTCTACAACAAAACTTGAGTGGTAATTTCTTTTCTTTTTTTTTTTTTTTTTTTTTTTTTAAAGATTTTATTTATTTATTTGTCAGAGAGAGAGAGAGAGCAAGAGCGAGCACAGGCAGAGAGGCAGGCAGAGTCAGAGGGAGAAGCAGGCTCCCTGCGGAGCAAGGAGCCCGATGTGGGACTCGATCCCAGGACGCTGGGATCATGACCTGAGCCAAAGGCAGCTGCTTAACCAACTGAGCCACCCAGGCGTCCCTTGAGTGGTAATTTCTTAAAGGTTAGTTGCAATGTGGAATCTGAAATTGCCTCTATATTTTTTTTGTGCAGTGTTGTGTTAAACCATTGGTCTGTTTTGCGCTTTGATCTTTTTTTCAAGAATGATTTTGATCTAATGAACCCCCTGAAAGTATTTATGGAATCCTGATAGTCCCTATACTCCTTGAGAACTATTGCTTTAATGTAAATAATTAAGTAGTTTAGAATTAATGTGGTTATTGAAGCTGAAAGGGATAATGATAGTATGGAATTGAAGTTATCAAGTAGTTAAGTGATAATTTTTAGTATACTTAACAGGTGCGGCGCATGCGATGTGCCAGGAGGTCCATGTGATGTGCCAGGAGGTCTTCTAAGGATTCTTTTTTTTTTTTTTAAGATTTTATTTGTTTATTTGAGAGCGGGCACAAGCAGAGGGAGGGTCAGAGGGAGAGGGAGGGTCAGAAGGAGAGGGAGAAGCAGACCCCCCGCCCCCCCAAGCAGGGGAACCTGACAAAGGGGTTCTATCTGACCTGAGCCAAACACAGGCAGGGGGAGAGGGAGAAGCAGGCTTCCTGCTGAGCAGGGAGCCAGATGTGATGCGGGGCCCCATCTCAGGATCCTGGGATCAAGATCTGAGCCGGAGGCAGATGCTTAAAGACTGAGCCACCTGGGCGCCCCGTTTCATGTTTCTTAAGTAAGCTCCAGGTCCCAACATGGGGCTTGAAGTTAACCACCTGGAAATGAAGAGTTGCATGCTCTCTTCACTTAGCCAGCCAGGTGCTATCTATCTATTCATTTATTTTTTCACTTTTTAATATTTTTGTTTATTTATTTTTATTTATTTATTTAAGTAAGCTTTAGGTCCCAAAGCGGGGCTTGAAAATCATCATTTTGAGGTCAGGAGTCACAATATAGTTTCATTGTAGAGGATATATACTACTTAAATAACTTCCGTGAGGTTTTTGAGGATGGGGAGTATGCCTAGCCTTGGCATCAGTCACTGTGTATATTTAAAATACATTGCCTTAGGACACCTGTGTGTCTCAGTGGGTTAAGCCTCTGTCCTCAGTTCAGTTCATTATCTCACGGTCCTGGAATCAAGGCCCACATTGGGCTCTCTGCTTGGCAGGCAGCCTGCTACCCCCTCTCTCTGCCTCTCTGCCTACTTTGATCACTGTTTGTGGCAAATAAATAAAATCTTTAAAAAAAAATTTTTTTTTTAAATTTTAAAAAATACATTGTCTTAGAATACTTCAGAAAATTCAGTTACTGAATAAAACAAATGCTAGGAAATATTTATTTTTAAAAGATTTTATTTGACAGAGATATCACAAGTAGGCAGAGAAGCAAGCAGAGAGAGAGGGTGAAGCAGGCTCCCCACTGAGCAGAGAGTCCAATGCAGGGCTCCATCCCAGGACCCTGAGAATCATGACCTGAGCTGAAGTCAGAGGCTTAACCAACTCAGCCACCCAGGCGCCCCCAGGAAATTTTAAGATAATCTTGTCAACATGAAAATTTGGAATTTATTATTTATTTACTTTAAAGATTTATTTATTTGTCAGAGAGAGGGAGAGTGTGCATGCATGCACAAGCAGAGGGAACAGCAGGCATTTTTTTTTTTTTTTAAGATTTTATTTATTCATTTGAGAGAGAGCAAGTGCAAGCAGGGGAAGAAGCAGGGAGAAAGGGAGAAGCAGACTCCCTGCTAAGCAGGGAATCAGAGGCGGCACTCTGTTCCAAGATCTTGGGATCATGACCTGAGCTGAAGACAGACATTTAACCATCTGAGCCATCCAGGCGCCCAAAATCTTTGTTTCACATTCGTTTTTTGGTAACTGCTTTATGGCGCTATAACCTACCTTAAAAGAGTTCAGGAGTTTTTAGTATATTAATAGAATTATGCAACCATTGTCAATGTCTAACTTCAAAGATTTATTTATTTATTTGAGAGAGAGAGGGCATGAGAATGAGCATGAACAGAACTGGGAGGTGGGGAGAGGGAGAAGTAGACTCCCTGCTGAGCAGGGAGCCTGGGCAGATGCTTAACTGGCTGAGCCACCCAGGTGCCTCTTCATTGTCTAATTTTAGAATAAAATTAGAAGAAGCCCCATGCGTATACTAGTATATTACTCTCCATTTCATTTTCTTCCTAGCCCCTTACTACCACCAGTTTATCTGTTATTATAGATTTGTCTTTTCTGGACATTTTATATTAATTGGATCATATAATGTGTGGCCTTTTGTGACTAGCTTCTTTTACTTAGCATAATGTTTTTAAGGTTAATCCATGTAGCTTGTATGAATACTTCATTTTTGTCTATGGCTAAGTAACAGTTGATTACATGTGTATACCACGTTTTCTTTATCCATTTATCAGTTGATGGACGTTTAGATTGTGTCCACTTTTTGACTATTACGAATAATGCTGCTGTGAACATTTGTGTACAAGTTACTGTGTAGATGTATTCAGATTCACTTTTGAGCTTCCCCAATATATTTTACATAGATATAATAGTACATAGATATTTAAGATTTTATTTATTCATTTAACAGAGAAAGGGAACACAAGCAGGGGGAGTGGGAGAGGGAGAAGAAGACCCCTAGCAGAGCAGGGAGCCCGACGTTGGGCTTATCCCAGGGTCCTATGATCATGACCCGAGCTGAAGGCAGACACTTAACGACTGAGCCACCAGGTGCCCCTGTTTTTTATTTCATAGCTGATCAGTATGTTTATTTTTGATGTGAAAGATGCAAGTGTTGTATAAACATCAAGTAAAATGTAAAAGCATTTATTCTTTATGTACTCTTTCATTTCCATCTTTACCATTGTTGATGTTTTAACGTATATGCTTTTAGTGTATTTTCTCTGTGTTAGCATAGTTGTATATGACTCATTTGTCTCTTTCTTGGAAAATTACATTTATGCAGTTTATATACTTTTTATTTCTAATGATTATCAAAATGCTTTTTTTGTTTTTAAAAAATTTTATTTGAGAGAGAGCATGAGCAGGGTGAGGGAGAGGAGCAAAAGGAGAGGGAGAAGACTTCACGTTGAGCTGGGATTCTGACTTGGGCTCAATCTCAGCACCCGAGATGATCACGACCTGCGCTGTAGGCAGACACTGAACCGACTGAGTCTACCAGATTATCAGAATTCTGTGTTGGTATTTTATTTCTCCTTTTTTGAGCATTTGGGCCGTTCTGGGTATTTTTGTAATATAAATGTTGCTTTTTCATCATTGCTGTCTGTTACATGGATTGCCCCTTTTTTTCTGCCTTGGCTTTGTTTTCCTCATGTGGGTGGATGGTGGTGTAATAAATTGTGGAGGATGAACATAGTAGAATGACTGTTGAGTTTAAGGTGCCTTTAAGAAATCAGGACAGAAATGTCCAGTAGGCTGTTGGGTATCTGAGTAGCACTGGGGATGGAGATTTTGTTGAGGATATGAATTTGTATCTTAACAGCTTACAGGTAGTAATTAGAAGTATGTGTATAGAAGAAGTTATCTAGTAAGTGCCTTTTTTATAATGAGAGGACAAGACCTTGGGGAATGCTAATTTATAAGAGGTTAGTAGAGGAAGAGAATTTTAAAAATTAAAGTTGTCCATGTCTGGCTTTTTTTTTTCTTTTTGGTAAGCTCTGTGCCCAGCATAAGGCTTGAACTCATGACCCGAGATCAAGAGCTGCATGCTCTACTGATTGAGCCAGCCAGCAGCCAGGCTCCCCCCCCCCCCTTTTAAAAGATTTTATTTATTTATTTGACAGAGAGAGATCACAAGTTGGCAGAGAGGCAGGTAGAGGGGGAAGCAGGCTCCCTGCTAAGCAGAGAGCCCGATGCGGGGCTGGATCCCAGTACCCTGAGATCATGACCTGAGCTGAAGGCTGAGGCTAAACCCACTGAGCCACCCAGGCACCCTGGCTCCCCCTTTTTAAAGTAAACTCTAATCCCAACATGGGGCTCAGACTTAAGAACCCAAGAGCAAGTCACATGCCCTACCAACTGAGCCAGCCAGGTGTGGCCAGGTCTAGCTTTTTTGAATTTTAACTAATGTTGAATTTTACCAAATCACTGTTACCAGTCTATTGAGAATATTACATCAGTTTTACCATTTATTTTTTTATTTTTTTTAAATAGTTTTTTTTTTTTTTTTTTTTTTAAAGATTTTATTTATTTATCAGAGAGAGAGAGGGGGAGAGAGTGAGCACAGGCAGACAGAATGGCAGGCAGAGGCAGAGGGAGAAGCAGGCTCCCTGCCGGGCAAGGAGCCCGATGTGGGACTCGATCCCAGGACGCTGGGATCATGACCTGAGCCGAAGGCAGCTGCTTAACCAACTGAGCCACCCAGGCGTCCCACCATTTATTTTTCTATCAGGATGACTAATTCTGAAGATAATTTTTATGGTGGTATTTCTGTTTTTTCTTTTTAGGATAAGTATTACTTGATGATAGTGCATGTCTTGTTGCTAAAATTGTTGATTGGGGCTAATAGTCCATTTTTGGTTGTTGTTGTTGCTGTTATTACTAAATTTTTGATCCCCAACCATATATGCCTCTTAAAATGAGTTGATGAACATGTTATCTGCATGTTTTGGAACCATTTGTGTAATAGAGAGATTAAAGTTTTGAATGTTTGGAAAAATTTGTTAGGGAGAGTACCTTGTGGTGTTGTGTGTGTTTTCTGTGGCATTCACTGTTAATGGTCCATTTTTGCTTTAGTTGTGACATTTTACATGTTTTTGGTTAGCAGTAATTACTTTTTTTTAAAAAAAGATTTTATTTGTTTATTTGACAGGCAGAGATCACAAGTAGAGGCAGGCAGAGAGGCAGGCAGAGAGAGAGGAGGAAGCAGGCTCCCCTCTGAGTAGAGAGCCAGATGCGGGGCTGGATCCCAGGACACTGGGATCATGACCTGAGCCGAAGGCAGAGGCTTTAACCCACTGAGCCACACAGGCGCCCCAAGCAGTAATTACTTTAAACTTTGTTTTTTAATCTCAAGTATTTTGGGGGTGTTTTAGAATGTGAGAAATACTTGGATTACCTTATATTGTGGGTGGATGAATTGGCAGGATACACAGAGAAATAAGAAAGAGAAGACTCCATTTACAGAGCAAGATTTTGTGGAAGAAAAAGAACAGGAATCCCCAAACACTAGGCCTTACAGAAAGTTTTAACATTGTGCAGGACTCCAGAGGTTGCTGGGAATAGTGCAGCTCCAGCCTTTGGCTCACCTAGCAGACACTAGTGCTAGAGAAATTAAAACAAGTAAGCCAAATGATGAAATAGGGGTGATTTTTCCTCTCAGGGGTCATTTTTTATTCTCTGAAGAATATTTGATTTTTAGAATTGAGGGTGAAATTGAAAGGTGTACTGGGTTGGATTCTACATTAAATCTGTTGGTGGAGTTAACTGCACTTTGAGATGGCTAAAAAGTTTCCAGTAATGTTGGAAATACCAAGAAAAGATTTGGTAAAATAGTCCTAAGGTTGTTTTATTTTCTGAAGTATTTTTCTGGTGATGGGGTTACATTGATGTGATAGAGTATTTTTATTTGACTGGTTGATGCCCTCTATTAATAGAATTTTTAAAATTCAGTCATCTATGTATTTCTTTTTATCAGTTTTACTTGGTGGTGGTAGACCATTTGACTACTCATGTTCTTTTAAAAATGCCAGTTTGCCTTTAATTTAGGCTTTTCATATTCTTGTATATGAAATGTGTGTGGTGCACATGCATATGTGTGTGCACTACTTTTGGTATCAAAACAAATTTTTGTATTATTTTTGTCTTTTTACTGTATTCTAAAACAACAAAAAAAATATATCACTTCTTTGAAAGCAGAGCTGTTCCCTTTGTCTGGAACACTCTTTAGCCTCAGGTGGGAATATGCTTAATGCATCCAAGAAATAATAGCAAGGGAACAAACCTAACTGGAGCAGAGGGAGTAGGGACAGAACTAGGAAGTAATAGTTAACATTGAGCCTTTGCTTTTACTTTGATTGAGATGAGAAGTCACTGAAGGATTTTGAGCAGAGAAATAACAGAGCCTGATTTAAGTTCTGAAAGATTGCGATGGCTGTTGTGTGGAGAAGCTGAAGTGAGGAGAAGGTAGGGAGGAAGGAACAAGGCTGAAGGCAGAGTTAGGAATTTAAAGCTGTTGGCAAAAATCCAGGTGAAGGGTAATGGTGACTTGGACCTGGGTGGTAAGGGTGGAGATTCTAGGTGGTCAGATCTTGGATGTGTTTTGAAGGTAGACAGGATTTGTTGATGATGAGTTGATTTGTGTAAGTTGAAGAATTGGGGATGATTCCAAAGTTTTATTCCAGATACTTAAGTATGAATTTAACATTTACTGAGATGAAGAAAATCTTTTGAAAGGTTTAGGAGGCAAGATTAGGAGTTCAGATTTTAAAGTTTCAGGTGTTTAGTAGCCCAATAAAAATTTCTCTCTGGGTAGTATACTTACTTAATTTTTTTTTACGTGAATTATATTCTCTTGCATTTCTAGACTTAAAAAAATCTGTTCTGATTTCTTTGATTTATTGAGTCAGTTGGGGTAAATAATTTTCAGAACTTTAATTTTGGTGATATTTTAAAATAGATTAAATTTTAAAAATGGTTAAAACCTTTATATGACAATAAAGCCAGAATATATAGACAGGTCTATTAAATGCCAGGATACATTGACACTGCAATGAAATTGGAGAATTTCAAAATTTTCAAAGTAAATCTTCCGTGTTTTTAAAGCCATACTGCACTGAAAGCCTTTTGGTGACAAATATCATTCCACTCCCAGCCTTCCCCCATCTCCTAGTACCCTTCTCCAGAAGCTACCACTTTTATTCTTCTAGCTGTTACTCTTAGTATCTAGCTCTATATTTTTGATAGTATGCCCTAACTGCTGTATTTTGATTTTTCAGTTCCCAATGTTACTGACTTTCTGCCTCCATAGATAAAAATTTAGCTCTCTTATTTTCTTCCCCTTATCCCCTTAAGAGAGTTCTATTTTGGTTACTGGTTAAGCCACTAGTGAGTGTTGTTATAACTATGTAATACTGGTCATTGCTGAGCTAAGTATTCTCCTTTAACTGTATACCCCTCCCATTTTTATCCCCTGGAGTTAATAATTGCCTTGCTTTTCTTTCTTTTTTTCTTATTTATTTATTTATTTATTTTTATTTTGGAGATTTTATTTATTTATTTGAGAGAGAGCGAACACCAGTAGGGGGGAGGGGCAGAGGCAGAGGGAGAAGCAGAAGCGGACTCTGCACTGACCAGGGAGCCAGATGAGGGGCTGATGCCAGTCTCCATCCTGGGACTCTGGGGTCATGACCTGAACCAAAGGCAGATGCTCAACCAACTGAGCCAACGAGGCATCCCAGCCTTTGGTTTTTTTTTACATAGTTTTTTTTAAGGCACCAGGGTAATTTTTCTCCCAAATGTCATGTGCCTGGTAGTAATATTTTTTATGCTCTAAATGAAGCCCAGTTGCTTTTCTGTGTGTATCCCCGCTAGCCTCAAGGTTTGTTTTGGGATTCTTGAACCATTAATTTCTTTCTTTCTTTCTTTTTAAGATTTTATTTATTTATTTGACAGAGATCACAAGTAGGCAAAGAGGCAGGCAGAGAGAGAGAGAGAGAGAGGAGGAAGCAGGCTCCCCACTGAGCACAGGTCGCGATCCCAAGACCATGACCCTAGAGGAAGGCAGAGGCTTTAACCCACTGAGCCACCCAGGTGCCCCAACCATTACATTTCATTACAGATTGGTTGCTCTTTTGGCCTGTTCTCCAAAGCGTTTGTACAATTAATACTGCGACCAGCAGCACTTTAATCCACATTCTTACCAACATTTTGTTTTCTCTAACTTTAAAATTTTTGCCGTTGTGATGGTTGTCTATTGCTCTATTGGATTTCTTTCTCCTCCTCTTTGTGATGAACTTGTTCAAATTTCTTGTCTTTTGTTTTTCCTTTAGTTGGCCATTTCATTGATTTGTACGATTTTAAGAAATATAATCTTTGCAGACTAATCTTTTTAAGTTCTTTTTCACCTTTCACATTTTGTGTCTATAATCAAGCTATTTGGCATTGACTTTAGTGTATTATGTGAAGTAGGGATTAATTTTTACTTCTTTCCCCACTATTTGTTCCTGTGCTGTTCCTTTTAAAAATCTGTTTTCCCAGCTTTGTATTATTTATCATAAACCAGTTGACCACACATACATGAGTCTGATTGTGGGCATTCTGCTTTGTGTCATTTGACTGTTCCATTGTTCTATTGGTCTGTCCTTCAATCAGTATAACACATCACTATGGCTTTATTGATTCTATTAATTGTTGATGTCTGGTATGGCAAGTTCACCTATCTTGTGGGTTTTTTTTTAAAGTATGATTTCTTATACTATATAGAATAGATTTTCTTAATTTCCAAATAGCATTTTCTATTTAGAGTTTTGGGATTATTCATTTCTAGCAAACTACATTGTGATCAGAAAACATACTGTATGGTATCATTTCTTGGATGTTTGTGGAGACTTGCTTTAGGTCCTGTATTTGGGGTCATTTTTGTAAGTGTTCAATATATGCCTTAAAAGAATGTGTTTTGCAGTTGTTGGGAAAATACTGTGTGTGTATGCATTAAGTGAAGTTTAAAATTGTCTTGTTTAGATATTCTGTGTAATTAATGGGGTTGTTTTGGTTTTTTGTCTGCTTTTTATCAGTTACTGAGAAGAGTGTGTCCAAATGTCTCAGGATTTTGGATTTCTCCATGTTTCCTTGTATTTTTCAATTAGGGGATTACATATGTCAACTTCAAAATTGTATATTTTATTTATATTTATTTATTTTAAAAAATTTATTTGAGAGAGTGAATGAGAGAACAAGTTGGGGGGGGGTAGCCAGGAGGAGAAGCAGACCCGCTGCTGGGCAGGGAGCCTAATGCAGGGCTCTATCCCAGAACCCTGGAATCATGATGCTTAACCGACTGAGCCACCCAGGCATCCCAAGAATTATGTATTTTTAGTTTATATTCTTAGATGTGTGCAGTTTGAAATTGTTATAGTTTCCTGTTAAATTGAACCCTTTATTATTATGTTTCTTTTTAATATTGCCTTTCTTAAAGTTGCTTTGGTATTAATGTAGATACATAAACTTTCCTTTGGTTAGTATTTGTATTCTCTATTTGTCCTTTATGCCCTTCTTCATTTTTATGCTCTAAGTATGTCTCATAATCACGGTTTATCTGGAGGATTTGATCCGTGTACATGTAATGTGAGTTCTGATGTATTTTGGGTTAAATCTCTGTTTTTATTTCATGCTGTTACATGTTTTTCTCTTCTTTTTTTTTTTAAGATTTTATTTATTTATTTGACAGACAGATCACAAGTAGGCAGAGAGGCAGGCAGAGAGAGAGAGAGAGAGAGAGAGAGAGAGAATATGGAGGAAGCAGGCTCCCTACCGAGCAGAGAGCCCGATGTGAGGCTTGATCCCAGAACCCAGGTCATGGGATCATGACCTGAGCCGAAGGCTGAGGCTTTAACCCACTGAGCCACCCATGCGCCCTGTTTTTCTCTTTTTGTCATTAAAATTTTATTGGTTTTGGGGGGTAATGTCAATTCTGTCATATTTTTCACCTGCAACTTAGCTCCCACCTTTGCCTTTCATATATGGTAGAGGAGGAGGGGGAAAAGAAACAACATAAGGGGCTATCTATCGGCCTCTCTTCTGCAAGTGGTCGTGAAGCCTAAATTAATAATAATAGTTACCAGTTGAGTCACTGTGTTGTACATCTGAAAGTAATATAACATCATCTGTTAACTATACTTTAATAGCAAACATTAAAAAAATGAATAAAAAATAATAGTGGCTACTTTTGTCATTTACCTATTTCATTTTGGTTTATGCCAACACTGGACTGGATGAGTTGTTATCAGTTTAGTTGGGGATATTCATTCTGTGGAATCTGAGATCTTTGTGGTCCTAACTTTGTTGGCCTTTGACCAAGGTATTAGATAAGAGGGTTGCAAGAGGTTACCCAGTGATTGTCCTGGGTTCCAGAAGTAGCGCTCCTTGCTCTCCATGTACAATCACGCATGATTGCTTTCTTTGCCTTTTGGTATATTGGTATGAGGATCCCCAAGTGAAGAGGGCTCAGTCTCAGCATCCAATTTTCAGAACCATGACGGTGTTTGCAGACTTGTCTACAAGTATGAAGTAGGTTATAGCTGAACCGAGTGAGTAGAGTAGATTCAATCTTGGAATCCCACCTCCTTAACCATTTGGACTTGTTCAGTATACCTGGGAAGGTGGGTATTTCTGCCTCATTGACTAGGCTACTGTTGAGTGTAAGATTCACTTAATCAATCTGACACTATTCAGTGCAGCTTCCATGTACTTAAGAGCAGGAGTTGATAAACTACTTTGGCACTTAGGCCAACTTTGGCTCCACCCCCACCCCCCAAAATAGTTTAACATATTTTTAAGGGTTGTTAAAAAAAAAAAAAATCTCACTTTGGACTAGCCACATCTCAGGTATTTAGTAGCTGCACATTGCTAATTGATGATCATATTGGACAGTCTTCTCTAGATTGCTCTTTCTCAAATTGTTCTCTGCAGAATAGCTTTAGAGACCACTGTCCTAGTGGGCAGATCCTGGCTAAGGTACGTGAACTTGGTGGGGAATGAATAGCTACAGCAACTTCTTGTTCTCTGTTCTGTTTGTCCCCATATCCCTTTCTTCAGAACATGATTTTAGATTTTTTATTTTTTTATTTTTTTTTTTTTAAAGATTTTATTTATTTATTTGACAGAGAGAAATTACAAGTACACTGAGAGGCAGGCAGAGAGAGAGAGAAGGAAGCAGGCTCCCTGCTGAGCAGAGAGCCCGATGTGGGACTCGATCCCAGGACCCTGAGATCATGACCTGAGCCGAAGGCAGCGGCTTAACCCACTGAGCCACCCAGGCGCCCCCATGATTTTAGATTTTTAAGATAAATTTCCAAGGCTAAGATACTTAGAAAATTACTGCCCATGAGTGAACTTAGTGTTGAACTTTCCTTATAGATTTTGAGGCAACTATTCTTGAGGCATTTTGCAGTTTTTCAGGGTTCTGATGAGAGTAGGTAATGGACTCTCCAACTCTAAGATACTATGGCTCTTTTTGTGGTCAAATCCATCATGTGTAAATTAACAAATAGTTACTATTTGATAACTGGGGTACATAAACATACTTGTTATATAAACGAATAAATCCTGTATTTAGAGGTATAATAAGCATTTGTGCATTTAAATTGGGAGCATAAAAAGGAGGCCCTGTTCCTCACTGGAGGAGATGACATTTTTGTTTGAATACATAATATTTACATATATGGTATGATTTGTTTTATTTTTTTGTTTAAAATTTTTTTTATGGGTGGTGCCCGGCTGGCTCAGTTGGTAGAGAATGCAGCCCTGTTCTCAAGGTTGTGAGGGCAAATGCCATATGGGGTGTAGAACTTAGTTTAAAGGAAAAAAAAAAAGTAGGACTTAAAAAAAAAACCGAATTATTTTTTATGTGCTTTTATTATTTTTTATATTTTAAAATGTTTATTTATGAATTATTTTTTAAATGCTTCCATTTGTTAGGTATTGCTTTTGCTATTTTGTGAAGAGAAAAACTTAATTACTAGTAACTTTTATTTAAAAGCCAGTCAAAACCATATATTTAGTGTTCGTAATTTCTAAGAAAAAGATATCATCCCTGCAAACATTATGAAAAAATATGTATTTTTACAAAATGGCTTTTTTGAAGTATATTTTACATTTAATAGAATGCACAGATTAAGATTGTAAAGTTTGATAAGTTTGGGCATAGAAACACCTGTGAAGCTACCTCTCCAATCAAGATAAAGGACATTTCCATCATCCCTAAAACATACCTTGGAACCTATTCAAGTATGTTCTTGACTCCACTTTGGGTAATCACTGTTGTGTTTTCTGTCATTATAGGTGTGTTTTGCCTGTTCTAGAATTTCATGTCAGTGAGATTATGCATGTGTGCTCTATTCTGTGTTTGACTTCTTTTCCTTAACATAATGGTTTTTAATTTCTTCCATGTTGTTGTATAAACAACATGCTTATATTTTTCCCCCCATGAGTATTCCATTGCATGAAAATGCCACAGTTTATTTTTATATACCTAATAATTGGTGCAGGGAGTCACATCAATATCTTATATGTAGGATTAATAGAAACATTTTTATATAGGTCCTTTTATGGTCATATTTTGGGGGGTATTATATTTTGGGGGGTAAATAATTAGGACTGGAATTTGGGTCAGAGGGTAGGTAAAATTTAACTTTATAAGAAAGTACCAAACTTCCAAAGCATTCATTCCATTTTATCGTACCAGTGGCATTCTTCGAGTTCTACACTGTTCACAGCCTCATGGATACTGGTTTTTGTCAGTTTTAAACATTTTTCCTATTTTAGTGGGTTTGTGGTAGTGTCTCACTGGGTTTTTTGTTTTGTTTTGTTTTTTAAAGATTTACGTCTTTATTTATTTGACAGAGAGCACAAGTAGGCAGAGAGGCCGGCACAGAGAGAGGGGGAAGCAGGCTCCCTGCTGAGCAGAGAGCCCAATGCAGGGCTCGATCCCATGACCCTGGAGATCTTGACCTGAGCCAAAGGCAGAGGCTTAACCCACCGAGCCACCAGGTGCCCTCACTGTGTTTTTAATATGCATTTTCCTGATGACTCATGTTGAACACTTCCTCAGATCTTTATTGGCCATTCGTAAATTATCTTTTGTGAGGTGTATGTTCAGTTATTGTATTGTCTGAATGTGTCTATAGACTTTGTGTTCCATTGATTGCCTTTCTTCAAATAGTATGCTCTTAAATTCTTACAGCTTCCATCTTTGTCATTTTCTTTCAAAATTGGTTTTGTTATTTAAGATCTTTTCCATTGCCACATAAATTTTAGGTTCATCATATCGATTTCTTTAAAAGTCTACTGGAATGTTGGGACGCCTGGGTGGCTCAGTTGGTTGGACGACTGCCTTCGGCTCAGGTCATGATCCTGGAGTCCCGGGATCGAGTCCCGCGTCGGACTCCCAGCTCCATGGGGAGTCTGCTTCTCTCTCTGACCTTCTCCTCGCACATGCTCTCTCTCACTGTCTCTCTCTCAAGTAAATAAATAAAATCTTAAAAAAAAAGTCTACTGGAATGTAGATTTGGAAATAATAAATTTGTAGGTCAGTTTGAGGAGACTGGATATCTTGATAATATTGAGTTTTCCAAATGTATATTTCTCCATTTAGGACTTCTTTAATTTCTCATAGTAATGCTTCAAGGTTTTCAGTGTAGAAGTATTTTTTTTTGTCTTCTGAGTTTTTTTTTTTTAAGTATTTAATGTTTTTGATGGTCTTGAAATTTGTGTTTTTAAAATAATTCTGTTTTTCCAGTTTTGTTTTGCTAGAGTATAGAAATGTAATTGATATTACTTACTAGTTTTTATTCTGTGACCTTGTTAAATTCATATATTTGACAGGTTTTTATTTTTATTTATTTATTTAAAAGAGGTATGTATTAATTTATTTATTTGAGGGAAGCATGCTCCCTGCTGAGCAGGGAGCCTGAAGTGGGACTTGATCCCAGAGTCCTGGGATCATTACCTGAGACAAAGGCAGATGCCCAATAAACTGAGCCACCCAGGCATCCCTTTAATAGGTTTTTAAATAGGTCCTTAGTGTTTTCTACTTGCGTAATCATGTCAACAGGTTTTTCTTGTGTTTTAGTCTGTAGGCTTTTTGTTTCTCTTTCATGCTTTACTGCGTTAGTAGGACCTCACGTACAATATTGAAAAGAAGTGGTAAACTTCTCTACCTAGCACTGCAAAGTTGGTTCAACACAAAAAATCAAAGTAAAATACTATGTTAATGGAAAAAAGAGGAGAGATGTTTACTATATCCTTGCCTTTTTTCTGAACTTAGAAAGCAGTCAGTATTTACTATTGTAATGTAAATTATAGGTTTTCTTGTTAGAAGCTTTTTATGAGATTGAGGAATTTCATTATTAGGTCAGTATAAATCAAGTTCTAGCTTTGCTATTTGATATTATCTAATAATTTTTATTTGTCTTTAACATTTTGATGATTTAGGGAACGTTTTATTTATTTATTTATTTATATTTTTTTTAAAAAAGATTTTATTTATTTATTTGACAGAGAGATCACAAGTAGGCAGAGAGGCAGGCAGAGAGAGAGAGGGAGAGGAAGCAGGCTCTCCACTGAGCAGAGAGCCTGATGTGAGGCTCAATCCCAGGACCCTGGGATCATGACCTGAGACGAAGGCAGAGACTTTAACCCACTTAGCCACCCAGGTGCCCCTTTAGGGAACATTTTAATCTGTTCGTGAATAGGCAGATGGATGCTACTGGCCCTGTTTATTCAACTTTCTGTCTTTTGAAGCCTGTAACAGAAATGATCATGAGCCATTGAGTACTAGGTATAAATCTAAAACAGTGGCTATAAGTGGAGGACAATGACATTTTTCTTTTATTCCTGTGAAAATTCCACTTCTTCCAAGTGGATCTTACACTTTGTGTTGCATAGGTATAATGTATTGCCAGCTCTGTGTTCTGCCTGTTTTAAGGATAAAGAAATTATAATTGGATGGTCTGTTCATACCAAGCATAAAGTTCTCAAAATATATCATGAACACAGATTTCTGTGACTAGCGAAGCCCCCTGCCCCCTTTTGTGTTTAAGGGGAAACCCAGCAAAAAGGAATAGCTAGAAGCTTTGGGTTGATATTTCATTCATTCAGCCTCCTTTGGAAGCTTCTCCATAGTGGGGCAGCTAGTTCACAGAGCCTTTGCTACTGAAGAGTGAGAGACCTAAGATAAGAAGGATGGAGAGAACTAGTTCTTAAGGTCTGTTTTTCTCCCTCTGGAATTTGGGTCACCTTATAGACTTGACGGTGTAGAGAAGTTCTCTACTTGCTGTAGAAAAGCTTAAAAACTCCTGATTTGCTGTTAAGCCTAGAAATTAAGCTAATCTAAGTTGCTTTTCTTCTTAAAAACAATTTTTTAAAAAGATTTATTTTAGGGAAAACATGCATGCATAGGGTGTGGAGGGGCAAAGAGTGAGGGGTAGAGAGATAGAGAGAGAGGAATCTCAAGCAGACTCTTTGTTGAGCACAGATCCGGGTGCAGGGCTCAGTCTCACGACCTTGATATCATGACCTGAGCTGAAATCAAGAGTTGGATGCTTAACTGACTGAGCCATGCAGGTGCCCCTATAAAAACTGGTTTTTTTTTTTTTTTAAAGATTTTATTTATTTATTTGACAGACAGAGATGACAAGTAGGCAGAGAGGCAGGCAGAGAGAGAGAGAAAGGGAAGCAGGCTCCCTGTGGAGCAGAGAGCCCGATGCGGGGCTCGATCCCAGGACGCTGAGATCATGACCTAAGCCGAAGGCAGCGGCTTAACCCACTGAGCCACCCAGGCGCCCCTAAAAACTGGTTTTAATAAGAGAAAAGAATGCTCAGATTACTAGCAACCTTCTAGAAATGAAAAAGGATTTTAAAGGAATACTGTGAACAGTATACAAACAATTCTGATAACCCAAATGAAATGGACAAATTCTTAGATACTGAGTCAAGAATAAAACTCTGATACCAAAACTAGACTAGGATAGCAGAAGGAAAAGAAACTATAGATCAATATTTTTTGTAAATACAACTGTATACATGCAAACTGAATCCAGCAACGTATGAAAAGGATTATGCACCAGGATGAAGTGGGATTTATTCTTAGCACTGCAAAGTTGGTTCAACACAAAACGTCATAATCTGTGTTAATGGAATGAATAAGGGAGAAATACATGATCACCTCAGCAGATGTAGAGAAAGCGTTTGACAAAATCCAGCACCCTTTCACAATAGAAACACTCAAACAAGGAATAGAAGGGCATCCATGAAAAGCCTATCTTTAGCATCATACTTAATGGTGATACAAGGATGTTTGCTCTTACCACTTTAAAAAAAAAAAAGATTTTATTTATCAGACAGAGCATGAGCAGGGGGAGCGGCAGGCAGAAGAGAGGAAGAAATGGGGAAGCCTGATGTTGGACTCTATCCCAGAACCCAAGCTGAAGGCAGATACTTAACCAACTGAGCCACTCAGGTGTCCCTGCTCTTAACACTTTTATTCAACATTGTATTGGAGGTTCTAGCCAGGGCAATTAGGTAAAAAAAAGAAATACAGGTATCCAGATTGGAAAGGAATAGATAAAACGATTTTGCAGATGACATGATCTTGTATGTAGAAAATTCTAAGAAATCCACAAAAATGTCCCCAAGGCCTATTAGTGCTAATAAGTGAATTCAACAAGGTTATATGATACAAGATCAATGTACAAAAATTAGTTGTATTTCTGTATACCATCTAAAAAGGATATTAAGAAATCAGTTCCTTTTGTAATAGAATCAAAAAGAATAAAGTATTTAGGGATAAATTTAACAAATGAAGTACAAGCCTTGTATGCTGGAAGTTCTAAAACATCATTTAAAAAAAATTAAAGATGACTTACATAAATGAAAAGCTATCTGTGTTCAAGAATTGGAAGACTTACTACTAAGATGGCAGTATTCCTCAAATTGTTCTATAGATTCAGTGCAATCCCTATTAAAAGCCTAGCTGACTTTTTTGCAGTTCGTATGCTGATCCTGAAATTAATATATAGTCAAAATAATCTTGAAAAAGAATGGCGGGCGCCTGGGTGGCTCAGTGGGTTAAAGCCTCTGCCTTCACTCAGGTTGTGATATCCTGGGATCGAGTCCCACGTAGGCTGTCTGCTCCGTGGGGAGCCTGCTTCCTCCTCTCTCTCTGCCTACTTGTGATCTCTTGTCAAATAAATAAGTAAATAATCTTAAAAAAAAAAAAAAAGTTAAAAAAGAAAATAAAAAGAATCACAAAATTGAGAGATTCACAGTTCCTTATTTTAGAACTTAACAACAAAGGGAGCCAAGAGGATATGATGGGGGAAATGACAGTCTTCAGTAAATGTTGATGGGAAAACTGGACAGCTGCATACAAAAGAATGAAACTGGGCCACTGGCTTAAATTATACAAAAAATTAACTCAAAATGGATAAAAGACATGAGTATAAGACTTGAGACCATAAAACTCCTAAAAGAAAACATAGGGAATAAGCTCCTTGATATAGGTCTTGGTGATGGAATTGTGAATATACATTAAGAGCAAAAGCAACAGGGTACCTGGGTGGTGCAGTTAGTTAAGTGTCTGACTCTTAGTTTCAAGTTGGATCATGGTCTTGGGGTTGTGAAATCAAACCCCGTGTTGGGCTCCATGCTGGGCATAGAGTCTGCTCGGGACGCTCTTTCCCTTTGCCCCATTTCTTACTTGCGGGTGTGCTTGTTCTCTCAAATCTTAAAAAAGAAAAGCAAAAGCAACAAAAGCAAAAATGAACAGGTGGACTCTATCATACTAAACCAGTATAGCACAGCAAAGGAAACCATCACAAAATGGGAAGGTAACCTATAGAATAGAAGAAAACATTTGCAGATTTACAGATGTAAATCCCCATGGTTTGAATTACAATTAAAGACTTGTGGGGTGCCTGGGTGGCTCAGTGGGTTAAAGCCTCTGCCTTCAGCTTGGGTCATGATCCCAGGGTCCTGGACATCGGGCTCTTTGCTCAGCAGGGAGCCTGCTTCCTCCTCCTCTCTCTCTCTCTCTCTTTGCCTTCCTCTCTGCGTACTTGTGATCTCTGCCTGTCAAATAAATAAATAATTAAAAAAAAAAAAGGCTTGTGCATCAAAGGGCTCTATCAAGGAAAATAAAGTGACTGGTAACAGAATTAGAGAAAATATCTGTGAGCAGTGCATCTGCTGAGAATCTAATATCCAGATAAAGAACTGTTACAACTCAATAATAAAAAGAAAAATGTCCCAATTCAAAAAAGGAAAGAATATGAATATATATTTCTGCAGAGAAGAAATACAAATGGCTAGTAAACTCATGAAGTTGCTCACCTAGTTAGTCATTAGGAAAATACAAATCAGAAGTATAATAAGATACCACTTTATACTCAAAAGGATGACTAAAGTTTAAAAAGATAGTAAAAAATGCTGACAAGGATATAGAGAAATTGGAACTCTCATACATGGCTGGTGGAAATGTAAAATGACACATCTTGTTTGGAAAATAGTCCCTCTGAAGTTAAATACCATATGGTCTAGCAGTCATAATTCTTTTTATATAACCAAGAGATTGGAAACCCTGTGTTCACACAAAACTCAGTAGGGTTGTTCATAGCATTATTTGTGATAGCCACAAGATAGAAACCGTCTGTCAAATATCCAGGAACTGATGAATAGTTAAACAAATGTGGCATGTTTGTACAATGGAATAGTATTCAGCCATAAGAATCACAGGGCGTTACTGATACATGCTATGTTATATGAACTTGAAAACATTAAATGAAAGAAGCCAATCACAAGAGGCCATATATTATGATTCCATTTATATGCAACATCTACAATAGTCAAATCCATAGAAACAGAAGGTAGATTTGTAGTTGCCAGGGGCTGGAGGGAGAGGGGGATAGGGAATGACTTTAGTGAGCATGATTTTTTGTTTTGGGGGGATTTTTTTGAAGTCATGAAAATGTTCTGGAATTAGATACTGGCAGTTGTTTGTTGCACAACTCTGAATATATTAAAACTCACTAAGTTGTACTATAAAGAGGTTAATTTTGTGGTAAGGAATTATATCTCAATTATATAATTTGTTTTGATATTTTAAAAATTTATTTCGGAGAGGGAGGAAGAAGCTCAAACAGACTTTCCTGCTGAATTGGAGTCCAACTTGGGGTTTGATCCTGTAACCCTGAGATCATGACCTGAGCTGAAATCAAGAGTTGGACCCTCAACTGACTGATCTACCCAGGTGTCCCAATGATGAAGTGTTTTTTTAAAAAAATGACTTTAATATTAAAATATATTGGCTGATATACAATCCAAAATTTTTTTTTCCTTTCTAGTTAAAAAAAATTTTTTTTTTTTTAATAATCATGGAGTACCTGGATGGCTCAGTCAGTTAAGCATCTGCCTTTGACTTAAGTCATGATCTCAGGGTCCTGCGATCAAGGATGCTGAGCAGAGTCCAATTCTCCCTCTCCTTCTGCCTCTCCCCACACAACCCCCCTTATGCTCTCTCTGTCAAATAAAATTTAAAATTGTCTTAATCAAATATTTTAATGATTAAAATTTGAATACTTTTTATTATAAAGCACTGTTGGAAATTGGATTATTGTTAAATTCTCGGTATTTTCTAACGTGTCTTAGGAGTTCTTTTTGTATAAAATACATTATTTTAGGTTTTCTAAAGTGGTCATTTTATGTAAATCTTAATCACTGTGTTTTGTTGTTTTTTTTTTTTTTTTTTACCCTGATACTGTTTTCATTAAGATTATATTAATCTAGCTCTGGGTTGTAGGAGTGGCCTTGTTGATTTGCTGACATATGAGAGGATGCATTTCAGTTCTTATTTGCAAGATTTTATTTAAGAGTTGTGAAGAAATGGGAATTATTAAGTCATGTAATGCTAGATTAGTGATGGTTTAACATGAAGGCAAACTAGAATTGAAGTGGTCCTTGGCACACCTGACCAGGTGATTGACAGGTACTATAGAGTTGTGTATCAGTTTCTCTTCTATAAGTTAGGTCCCCACTGCCAAATGTTTTAAAATATTTAGAAATTGGGAGAAATAGATGTAAAAGAAGAATATTCATCATTTTTATTTTTATTTATTTAGTTTTTTAAAAGATTTTTATTTATTTATTTGAGAGAGAGACAGTGAGAGAGAGCATGTGCGAGGAGAAGGTCAGAGGGAGAAGCAGACTCCCCATGGAGCTGGGAGCCTGATGTGGGACTTGATCCCAGGACTCCGGGGTCATGACCTGGGCCGAAGGCAGTTGTCCAACCAACTGAGCCACCCAGGCGTCCCTATTCATCATTTTAAAATTATAATCCTTAGTGCTAAAGTAGTAAAGGAATATAAATGAGCTTTTTTGTTATATTTTGGGGCTTAATCTTTGGTAAGTTTAGAGTTTCTTAGAATATAAAAATTAATCGCAAATATATATTAGTTATTACTGTATAAGAAACTGCCCTAGAACTCAGTGGCTTAAAACAGCAGTTAATTATTGATCATACATCTGCAGAGCAGTTGTGGGTTAGGTGACTTGGGTTTGGGTTGGCTGGGCAGCTGTGGGTGTGGGTGGGCTTTATTTCTCACTGTGGGTTTTCCTTGGCTCCTCATTTGGGGTTTGGCTCAGTTCTAGTCTTTATGTTTATTCTGGGTTCTAGGACTTCATCTATTGGTGAAGCTCTTCTCATGGTAATGGCAGAGGTACAAGAGGGTGCACAGCTGCACAAAGACATTTCAAACTCTGCAACATTTCTGCTAATACACCATTGGCCAAAGCAATTTAGATGGCTAAGGTTTTGGGGGCAGGGAAGTATACTCTGCCCACCATGAGGCCAAAGGAAGGCATGTGGCCAACCTCAGCACTGGTTGGAAAGGAAAATACACTCCTTCCGTGGAGTGGAGGATTGGAAGTGGTGATTATATATGAAGAAAAACCTAATCTATTACATGGTGTAAAAATATGTGATGCTTTATATTGTTATTAGACAGTTGTTTACTTAGTCTAGTTTAGTCTTAAGTTTAATATATGAGTTAATAGACAGTAGTACTGGGACGCCTGGGTGGCTCAGTTGGTTAAGCAGCTGCCTTCGGCTCAGGTCATGATCCCAGCGTCCTGGGATCGAGTCCCACATCGGGATCCTTGCTCCTCAGGGAGTCTGCTTCACCCTCTGACTCTGCCTTCCACTCTGTTTGCCTGTGCTCACTCTCGCTCGCTCTTTCTCTGACAAATAAATAAATAAAATCTTAAAAAAAAAATAGACAGTAGTACTTTTATATTCTTACGTGTTTTTAATAGATTGTTTTACTTAGTTATAGGATTTTTTTTTTTTTTGAAGATTAATTCCCAAACATAGGAAGCTGTTAGAGGCATCATTCATTTGGAAACATCATCAGTCAACTTAAAGAAACAGTGATATGTGATTTCTGGCTCAGTAAGGTAAGTGACATACTTTTATAATTTGGTGCCTTCCAAGATTAATTAGTCAGTCTGCCAAATATAACTATATTTTCAGAGAAATATATTTTAATTTTGATTAGGTTATATGTCTACATTATAAAACATTTGAGTGGGTATATAGTGAAAAGTAAGCTTTTCACACTGCTGACACTGGTTTTGTAGTTCTTTTTCCCAGAAATCTTCACTATTATATTTATTATGTATCTTTCCATACTTGTTGTGTGCGTAAGCAAGCATATGTTTCTATGAATTTCCCTCTTTTTCTAAAAAATTATTTTTTTTTACCTTCTGCACCTTGCTGTTTTTTGATTTAACAATGCTTCTTAGTTGCAGGTGTAGGTCCATTTCAGTTACTTACAGCACTATTTTTTTGACAGCTTTATGAAAGTATAATTTATGTACAGTAAATTTCACTCTCTTAAACTGTACAATTTGATGGGTTTTGACAGAAATACACACTCTTGAAACCACCATTACATACAAGTCAAGACATAGAACATCTCTATCACTTCCAAAAGACTATCTCTATTTCTCTCCTGACCTTAGGGCATGACTCATCTGCTGTCTTTTACTGTCGATTACAGTTGACCCTTGAACAACATGTGCTTGAATTGTTTGTGTCCATTTATGTGGATCTCTTCAACAAATATATTGGAAAAATTTTTGAGATTTGTGGCAGTTTAAAAAAAAGCTTGCAGATAAACCATGTAGCTTAGAAATACTGAAAAAATAAAAAATTTAGGTGTTTCATAAATGCATAAAATATATGTAGCTCGTTACTTGCTACCATAAAATATTCATAGATCTATTTAAGTTAAAATTTATTAAAATGTGTACAGACACTTAACATACATTGCATCATCCACTGTAAAAAATGTAAACAAACATAAAGATGCAGTATTAAATCATAACTGCATAAAATTAACTATAGTATATACTCTACTACTGTAATAATTTTATAGCCATCTTATGTTGCTGTTTTGGTGAGCTCAGGTATGAGTCTGCTTAAAACACCGTGTGACGCTAATCATCTCTGAGCAGTTTGTCTCTGCAGTAAATTGCATATCACAGTAAAAAGTGGTCTTGGCAGTTGTTGCGTATTTCTCATCACGTTTAGTGCAGTACTGTAAACCTTAAAAACCACCAGGGGATCCATCTGAAGTACCACTAGTGATGCTGGAAGTACTCCCAAGAAGCAGAGAGAAGGGATGACCTTACAAGAAAAAAGTTGAGTTGTTTGATAAGTACCATAGATTGAGGCCTGCAGCTACAGTTGCCCACCAGTTCAAGATAAATGAATCCAGTGTAAGGACCATATAGGAAAAGAGAAGGAAGTTCATGAAGCTATTGCTGTGGTTACGCCAGAAGTGTCAAAACCTTAGACTTTTTGAAATACCTTTTTATCTCATATTGAAAATGCAGCTTTTATGTGGTTGTCTGACTGCTCTAAGAAAGGCATACCCATAGACTCCAGTATGATTTGAGGAAAGGTGAAGTCATTTAGGACAACTTAAAGCAAAAGGAAGGTGAAGGGCTCTAAAGCTGGAGAATTTAGTGCTCGCAGAGGATGGTTTGAAAATTTTAGAAAAAGGTTTGATTTTTAAAATGTCAAGAAAATAGGAGAAGCAGCTTCTGCTGACCAAGAGGCAGCAGCAGATGAGTTCTCAAATACCATTAAGAAAATCACTGAGAAGAAAGGAAGGATATTTGCCTGAACAGTTTTTTTTTTTTTAAAGATTTTATTTATTTATTTGACAGAGAGAGAGAGATCACAAGTAGACAGAGAGGCAGGCAAAGAGAGAGGGAGAAGCAGGCTTCCCGCTGAGCACAGAGCCCGATGTGGGGCTTGATTCCAGGACCCCGAGACCACAACCTGAGCCGAAGGCAAAGGCTTAACCCACTGAGCCACCCAGGTGCCCCCTGAACAGGTTTTTCTTTTTTTCTTTTCTTTTCTTTTTTTTTTTTTTAAGATTTTATTTATTTACTTGAGAGAGAGATAGTGAGAGAGAGCATGAATGAGGAGAAGGTCAGAGAGAGAAGCAGATTCCCCATAGAGCTGGGAGTCCGATGAGGGACTCGATCCTGGGACTCCAGGATCATGACCTGAGCCGAAGGCAGTCATCTAACCAACTGAGCCACCCAGGCGTCCCTGAACAGGTTTTTCTTTTTCTTTCTTTCTTTTTTTTTTTTTTTTTTTAAGATTTTATTTATTTACTTGAGAGAGAGAGACAGTGAGACAGTGAGAGAGAACATGAGTGAGGAGAAGGTCAGAGGGAGAAGCAGACTCCCCATGGAGCTGGGAGCCCGATGTGGGACTCGATCCCGGGACTCCAGGATCATGACCTGAGCCGAAGGCAGTCGTCCAACCAACTGAGCCACTCAGGTGCCCCTGAACAGGTTTTTCTTAATGCAGACAAAAAGTAAGGTACAAGAAGGGGTTGGCTAACTGTTTTGTGCAAGTGCAATTGGTTTTATGACCAGGACTGTCCTTATTTATAAAGCTGTTAATCTCTAGACCTTGAAGGGAAAAGATAAACACCAGCTGCCCAACTTTTTAAATCTCTACCTCCAAGGTGGGGCTTGAACTCAGCCCTGAGATCAAGAGTCTCATGTTCTACTGTCTGAGCAAGCAGGTCACCCCAGCCAGAGATTTGGTTGTACAGCAAAAAGGCCTGGACAATGAGAAAACTTTTTTGGGATTGGTTCTATCAGTGCTTTCTTTCTTACATCAGGAAGTAATTGACAGTAAGGCACTGCCTTTTAAAGTTCTTTTGATCTTAGACAATGTCCCCGGGCACTCAGAATCTGATGAGTTCAACACCAAAGGCATCAAAGTGGTCTACATGACCCTAAGCACAACATTTCTAATTTAGCCTCTAGATCAGGAGGTCTTAAGGATGTTTAAGGCTCTCCACACATGGTACTGTCTAGTAAGGATTTTCAAAGAGACCCTAATAGATCATTATGAAAGTCTGGAAGGATTACATCATTGAGGATGCCATCATTGTTTATAGAATAAGCCATGAAAACCACTAAGCCCCAAACAGTAAATTCCTGCAGGAGGAAAAATATGTCTAGAACTTGTGTATGACTACACAGAATTTACAACAGAGCCAGTCAAGGAAATCCTGAAAGAGATTGTGGACATGGCAAAAGAAGGTGGGGGTGTGAAGGGTTTTAAGATACGGATCTTGGAGAAATTCAAAAGCTAATAGATGCCACACAAAAGGAATTAACAAAAGATGACTCGATAAGGATAAATACATCTGAACAAGACAGTGAAGAGGAAAATGTGAATGAAGCAGTGCCAGAAAACAGTTGACATTAGACAGTCTGGTAGGATTCTAATTATTCAAGACTGCTTTTGAATTCTCATAGGACATGGGCACTGAAACGAAAGCGAATGGTAGAAGAAGGACTGGTACTGCATTAGAAACATTTTTAAGAGATGAAAAAGCAAAAATGTCAGACAGAAATGACAGTGTATTTCTGTAAAGTACACCAAGTTGGCTTGCCTCTCCTGCCTCTCTTTTCACCTTCACCTTCTCTGCTATCCCTGAGACACCAAAACCAACCCCTCCTCTTCTTCCTCTTCCTCTGCCTACTCAGTGTGAAGAGTGAAAACAAGAATGAAGACATTTATGATGATCCACTTCCATTTAATGAATAGTAAATAATCATCATGCCGTACAGTTAATAAACTTATCTGTTGTGTGTGTGTGTCTTCGTGTGAGAATCTAATAACTGTATGGCAAGAACTGTCTGAGACGTTTTCTGTCATCATCCTCATCATCATTGCTTAAGTGTTCATCGTGTAGAAAATCATGTACAAGACTTATATGGAAGTGGATAGCCTATCCTTATGTAGGCATAAGGTGAGTGATATTTAATATAAAATTAATAATGTGTTAGTTTTCTTACTGTTTTAGAACTTTGCTTTCAAAGAATTACATTACAGTATGCTTCTCTCTCTTATAATTGGAGAAACTTTATCAGCCTATCATCACAGGTAAGTGGTTTTTAGAAAAGATGTATTTGCAGTGTTGTGTTAAAGAATATGACTGTAATACTGGATGACAGAAAAATTGTATAACGATTCATTCATTGGTGTATATACTAGTCCAGGGTGAAGCAGCTATCAATTACGCTAGGGTGTTGTAAAGCAGTCATATTGCTCCTTCATTATCAGTGTGTGAATTGTTATATCTGTAAGTAAATACAGATTTCTTTTAAACATTTTTCAGTTTTGATGTCTGATGTTAGTAATAGCATATAACGTTTATTGTGTTTTGTATTATTTAGGACAATATTGATGTAGGTCCTGACTGATGATTCATCTTGTAAATCAATGATGTAAACTAATGGTATCAATACATACATGCAGTACTATAAATTTATTTTCTTTTCCTTATGATTTTCTTAACATAAGAAAATTTATTGTTAAAAATATGGTATATAATGCATATATCACAAAATTTGTGATAATTGACCATTTATGTTATTGACAAGGCTTCTAGTCAAAGTAGGCTATATTATTAGTGTCACATTTTGGAGGAGTCAAAAGTTACTATGCAGATTCTTGACTGTATTGGGGTTTAGTGCTCCAGCCTCTGCTTTGCTCAAGGGTCAACTATAGTTTGCTTTTTTTTAAGAATTTCAAGTGGAATGCTACATTATGTAGTCTTAGTGTCTACCCTTTCTTACTCACCATAATGGTTGTGAGGTTCATCATATAGTTCTAATAGTTTGTTCCTCTAGATTGCTGACTATTTTTCTACTATATTATTGACATACTACATTTTATTGACCCATTCATCTGATTTTTGGGTCCCCCACCCCCCATTTTGGTTACTGTGCATAGAGCTGCTTTGAGGACCTTAAAAAAATATTTATTTATTTATTTATTTTAGAGCACGTGAACGAGAGAGAGAGAGAGAGAGAGAGATAGAGAGAGAGGTGGGGAGGGGCAGAGGGAGAGAATCTCAAGCAGACTCCCTGCTCCGCACAGAGCCAGATGTGGGGCTTGGTCTCCTAACCCTGAGATCATGACCTGAACTGAAGACAAGAGTTGGGCACTTAACCGACTGAGCCACTCAGGCGCCCCTGCTTTGAAGATTTTTGAAGATGGTTTTTACATGGTCATATGTAGGATGGGTAGGATTCTTGCCTAAAAATAAAACAAAACAAAACAAAAAACTTTGTCTACCCCAAAGATTTTATATTTTTGTTTTCTTCCTGAGTTTTATAGTTTTATATTTGTTTCTTTGGTCAATCTCAAATTATTTTTGTGGGTTATGTGAGGGAAGGGTTGCTGGTTTTTTTTTTTTCCGCCTTCGATTTTAGATTGCCAGTAGTTCTAGCACCATTTTTTCAGACTTTGTTTTCCCCATGGATTTGTGTTGGCACTTTTGCTGAAAACCAATTGATCAAATAAAAATAAAATAAAATTAGGGGTGCCTGTTTGGCTTGTTAAGTGTCTGCCTTTGGCTTGGGTCATGGTCTCAGGGTCCTGGGATTGAGCCTCGCATCAGGCTCCCTGGTTCTCCCTCTCCCACTTCCCCTGTTGTGTTTCCTCTCTCGCTGTGTCTCTGTCAAATAAATAAATAAAATCTTAAAAAAAAATAAAACCAACTGATCATAAATGTATGGGTCTGTTTTTTGGATTCTCTATTCCATTGATCTCTGTTTCCTTTATCAGTATTAGAGTGTCTTGATTACTGTAGATTTACTAAAGTTTAATAGTACCACTATTACATAAAAAATATCAGTATTACACAAAAAATTTTTAAAGGCTTTTTGACTAGACTTGTACATAGTTTCTTCTATTTCATGCAAGTTTTAAAATCAGTTTGTCAGTTTCTGTATAAAATGACTGGAAATTTTGCTTGGAATTGAGTTGATGTGACTGCATGGTATTCTGTTGGTAGTATATATAATTCAGTTGGTTATGTAAGTAGCTTATAGTGTTGTCCGTTTGCTGGGGTACTCAGTCTCTCGATACAGTGTTGTAATTTTATATTTATTTGTGTTTTTGAGCACTTGTGCATGTGTCTATAATATAAAGTCCTGGAAGTGGAATTGTTTGAAATTTAACATTTATAATTTCATACATACTGCCTAATTGACCTGTATAGACATTGAATTATCTGCACTAATGTGACAGTACCTGTCACAAACCTTTGCCAAGACTGTGTTGTTAATCTTCCCGATCTTTGGCCAGTCTGATAGCTGAAAAATGGTGTTTTGTTTTGGTTCTAACTTAAATTTTTCTGTTATTATCATACCAGCCATCTGTGATTTCTTCCTGTGAATATATCATGGTAATTAGCTTTTGCTATTTCTTGCCAGTGTATTTTCCTAGTTTTGTTCCTCCAACCTGGCTTCTGAATATTCTGACAAGGTTTGAAAGTTTTTCCCACTCTGCAAATAAATGTTAAAATTCTCCCACATTTTATTTACCCCAAAGATAGAAATGTAGTGATCTGAAGGGGCATGTGCACCTGAATGTTTATAGCAGCAATGTCCACAATAGCCAAACTATGGAAAGAGCCTTGGTGTCCATCAGCAGATGAAATGGATAAAGAAGATGTGGTATATATACAATGGAATATTATGCAGCCATCAGAAAATGAAATCTTGCCATTTGCAATGATGTGGATGGAACTAGAGGGCATTATGCTAAGCAAAATAAGTCAATCAGAGAAAGACAATTATCATATGATCTCTCTGATATGAGGAATTTGAGAAACAAGACAGAGGATTATAGGGGAAGTGAAGAGAAAAATGAAATGAGATGAGACCAGAGAGGGAGACAAACCATAAGAGATAAGAGACTCTTAATCTCAGGAAACAAACTGAGGGTTGCTGGAGTAGAGGGGGGTGGGAGGGATAGGATGACTGGGTGATGGACATTGGGGAGGATATGTACTGTGGTGAGTGCTGTGAATTGTGTAAGTCTGATGCATCACAGACCTGTGTCCCTGAAACAATACATTATATGTTAATTAAGAAAAAAACATACACCTTTTAACTGCCCCCCCAAAAGATCATCATCATTACAGTAGAATATACTGAAAAATATTTCAGTCTAACTTTTTTGAAGGACTTTCTGGAAAGTGTTGGGGGAGTGACAAATTTTCCAACTTTGTCCATTAAAAAAAAACTTAGAAAGAGTAGAGCAAAAGTTTGTCTATTTTTCTAAAATCAAGTATAACTAGGATATTGTACAAGTTACAATAAACTAGTTCTTCTCATTAAAAACAATTCTCGCACATTTTAATTTGCTGTATTTTAACTTCTGCTTAACTTTTTTTTTTTTTTTAAAGATTTTATTTATTTGACAGAGAGAGATCACAAGTAGGCAGAGAGGCAGGCAGAGAGAGAGGAGAAAGCAGGCACCCTGCTGAGCAGAGAGCCCAATGTGGGACTCGATCCCAGGACCCTGAGATCATGACCCGAGCCGAAGGCAGTGGCTTAACCCACTGAGCCACCCAGGCGCCCCTTTTTTTAAAGATTTTATTCATTTATTTGACAGAGATCACAAGCAGGCAGAGAGGCAGGCAGAGAGAGAGGGGAGGAAGCAGGCTCCCTGCGGAGCAGAGAGCCCGATGCGGGGCTCGATCCCAGGACCCTGGGATCATGACCTGAACCGAAGGCAGAGGCTTTAACCCACTGAGCCACCCAGGTGCCCCTCTGCTTAACTTTTAATGGTTAAATTTTTCCTGGATATAACTGCACTCTTAAACCAAAATTACCCAGATGGCTATCTGCTTGTCCTGACACCAGTTGTTGAATAATCTTTTCTTCATTAATTTGAGAGTAATTAATACTACCTTTATATGTGCTAGCTTCTCTTATGCACTTGGGCCTATTTTTGGAGTCTCTACTTTCTCTTGTCTATTGATTTGTTGGAACTAAATTATTAATTATTACAACTAAGTGACACAGATCTGTACTCAATTTCTAAGTTTTATTTGTGTATATGTGTTATAAACTGGCATGTGATTTTCTTCTATTACGTATTTCAGCTGATTATTTAAAGCTTTTGGTTTTGATTTTTAATTTTTAAAATTTATTCTCCTTTATAAATTCACATACTAATAATTTTGTTTTTTCTTCCTTGCAGATAATAATTTGCGTGTGTAATATGTATGTGATCAAGATTTTTTTCCCCCTTCCTAGAAGCTTCTTGTCCTCATGATACATTTTTGACTTTTTTTTAAAAAAAGATTTTATTTATTTGTCAGAGGGAGCAAGCATAAGCAGGGAGAGTGGCAGGCAGATGGAGAAGCAGACTCCTGCTAAACAATGAGGCCAGTGTGGGACTTGATCCCTGGACCTCAGTCAGGATCATGACCTGAGCCATAGTCAGGTGCTTAAGTGACTGAGCCACCCAGGCACTCCTTAACATCTTTTTTTTAATCCATTGTACTTGGTGCTCTTGGCCCTTTAAATCTGGAAACTCAGGCATCTGGTGGCACGGTCAGTTAAGCGTCCACCTTTGTCTCAGGTCATGATTCCAGGGTCCTGGGATCAAGCCCTACATCGGGCTCTGGGGAGACTGCTTCTCATCTCTTCTCCCTGCTCATGCTCTCTCTTATCTCTGTTGCTATCTCTGTCTCTCTCAAGTAAATAAATAAAATCTTAAAAAAAAAATTCCCAGAAACTAATTTCTTTCAGTACTAGGAAAATTTCCTGAATTCTTAGGGGTTGTTTTTTTTTTTCCATTTTTTTTTTCTTTTTTTCTAAAATCCCAGTTGCTGGATTGTTGGATCTCTTTGGATAGTCCTTTAATTTTCTTTTGTTTCCTATTTGACATCTCTGTTTTATAGGAGATCTTCTTACTTTTATCTTCTAATGCTTTTTTATTTTTTAAGATTTATTTATTTTAGTGCGCACATGAGCACATGTAGAGGAGGGGCAGAGGGAGAGGGAGTCCTAAGTAGACTATGCTGAGTCTCTCTGAGCGCAGAGACTCTTGTGGAGCTCAGCCCTGAGATTATGACCTGAGCCAAAACCAAGAGTCAGACACTTAACTGATTATGCCACTCAAGCACGCACCACTCTTATAATGCTTTTATTGACTCTTTTCATTTCTTTTATGTTTTTCATTTTTATGTGTTCCTTATTGTGAATGTTCTTGTATATTTGTTTCATTGATAGATTAGCTTATTTTTAGTTTTTGGCTTTCCATAGTTTCTGCCAAGCTATTTGTTTCTTCTGTTTTTTGTTTTTTAATTTTAAGGTTTTGCTTATATTATGATTTTTGTTTATTTGCTCAGAGTTGCAAGTGAGACACTAAAAACTGACTTGGAAGTTTTGTCTGTTTGGATGGTGGGTGGGCTGGTAGTTTCTTAAATGTAGGGTCTAAATGTGTGTGTGTATTTTTTTAGTTCTTTTATCTCTAGACACGTCAAATTCATTAAAAAACGGTCTGCCAGTTTCCTTCCAGGAAGGTACAGGCTGGGCTGCTTCTTCTAGGAGTTTCTCAGTGTGCAGGGAGGACTTTAGGGAGGGGGAGTAGGTTTCAGCTCTGTGTGTACTCCTACTTATTTCCTCTATTGTCAGTATGATACTTCTGCCCTTACCTGTCACTCGTGAGGCCTCAGACCAAATACTTTTTTTTTTTTTTTAAGATTTTATTTATTTATTTGACAGAGATCACAAGTAGACAGGCAGGCAGGCAGAGAGAGAGGAGGAAGCAGGCTCCCTGCTGAGCAGAGAGCCCGATGCGGGGCTCGATTCCAGAACTCTGAGATCATGACCTGAGCCAAAGGCAGAGGCTTAACCCACTGAGCCACCCAGGTGCCCCAGACCAAATACTTTTTGTTACACTCTTTCCAGAGATTTATACCAGGGTCTTAAGGGATGCAGGGCAATTTTCTGGTTTTAGTAATTGGAATGGCAGTCTTGGAATTTTTCTGCATTTTTTTTTTTTTTTTTTTTTTTTAGATTTTATTTATTTATTTGACATAGAGAGACACAGTGAGAGAGGGAACACAAGGGAGTGGGAGAGGGAGAAGCAGGCTTCCTGCCCATCCCAGGACCCTGGGATCATGACTGAGCCAAAAGCAGATGCCTAACGACTTAGCCACCACCCAGGCGCCCCTCTTTCTGCTTTTTTGAGTCCTATTTTCATCCTCATCTCCTATGTAGCTTGGGACTGGCAGTTCTTGAGTTTTGGGGGATTCTACGGAGGGCTGCTTCTTAGCTTTCCCCATTTCCAGCTTAGGATTCAAGTTTTCTTGAGTCTAGAGGTTATTTTTTTTCATTCTTTGTAGCTTCCATATTTTATTTTTACCATTTACTCTTTTCTTTATCCTTTGGGTTTATGGTTTTGTCTTCTGTTAATCTATTGCTTTTTTAAAGTAGGTTTTCCATGAGAGTAGAGCAAAATGTTTGTTTAAATCTGCCTTTTTAACTGTGTATCAGTGTTTTTCTATGTACAAGTTGTTATGTGTACTCTTTTCCCTCAAAATAGGATTTTACTATTATGAGTTGTGTTTTATATTTTAAAATTGTTTTTTTACAACATAAAATGGACCATTTACTTAAGGTTAGAAATACTAAAACTAAGTGGTATGTATGAAGACTAATGATAGGACATCATGAAGTTGTGGAGTGTTGTATTTGATGAATGGTGAATGAATAATTTACATCTTTGCACCTTTTAAACACTTAAAATTTTTTTTTTTTTTTTTTTAGGTGCTGTGTAACGTGTTAAGAGGACACTTTAAGGAATGAGTTTGCCAAATTCTCATGAGTTATGGTGGCTGAAAGATCAATTCTGTCTTGTGGGAAAAGAATTGTAAGTAGCTTCAAGGAATAAACTGATTTCAACTATCCTATGCTTATGTAAAACAAGTTACCATTTACTTACAAGAATGTACTTTGAGATACTTTATTCTGTTCGTCTTAAATATACAGACTAAATAATTAAAAAGGAGAAGTAGGGTTTATATAAATCAATATTATTTCTGTATAGTATTAGCATTGCCATATTTCTTGGATTGTGCAAAATTTAATTTTAATTTTTTTTAATTTTTCAGAAATGGCAGCACAAAAGGAAATCTATATTAATAGAGTATTTTATTAAACGAAAGAGGTTAGATAAGAACTTTAAACTAACAGGCTCAGCAAACAAGGAAAGAAACCTGTTAGCTGTAAGACATGTTTCAAGTGAATCGAAGTCCAGTAACTGTAGACTTCAGAAGAAAAAAGGTTTCAAAATCTTTGTCAATACAGGTCAGTGATAAATAATTCTTCCAGTAATAGGGCTAGGCCTGAATACCATTATTAATTGAAAAATTAACAAAACAGATTGAACCTGAATTTTTATTTTACAAAAAGTTCTTAAAATATCAAATTAGAATTAAATTGTCCTCAAATTTCTATTGCCTTGTCCAGCAGTAAAGCAAATATCTTTCAGCCTTCATATCAGATTTTCTCATGTCCTAGGGATGACCGAAACCTTACTTGAAGCAAACTAGTATTTTTGTTGAAAATGTTCATCAGTCTCAAAGTTGATTTTTAAGACCTCCTCAGTAATAATACTAGACATTCAGCATTCGCACCTATCAGGACACGAAAATTCTCCCAAAAACTACTCAGAAAAGGAGGACCTTACTCAGGAATGATGTCCATTCAGGAGAAATCAAAAGAAAATTCCTCTAATGTTGTTAGAAAAAGTGAAGATAAGAATTTAGAAACACAAATTCAAGGTTCTCAAACGAATCTGGCAAAAAAATCAGGTCCAAAGGAAGCTGTAAAATCACTGGTTAAATCTTCTAGTGAGAGTAAAATAAATCAACCTGGATTAGGAACATGCATGAGTACAAGGTCAGCAAAAGCCACGTCCAATGATAAAAAAGCTAGTAAATCCATTAATAAAAATATGGTGACTGTGAAGGGAAATTTACAAGAATCTACAAAAAAGAAGAAATTACCTCAGAAAAAGTCAGTGCATGGAACTCCTAAATCAAATGAACAGCTTAACCGGAGATCACAAAGACTACAACAGTTAACAGAAGTTTCAACGAGGTCTCTGCGTAATAGAGAAATTCAGGGTCAGGTTCAAGCAGTTAAACAGACTTTGCCACCAAGGAAAGAGCACTGTAACAATTCTCAAAGTAAATCTAACAAAGCTAAAGCAAGTCAAAAACATGTGAAAAGAAAAGTTCCAGAAATAAAGTCTGATTCTAAAGAGGATGAAAATCTAGTAATTAACGAAGTAATAAATTCCCCCAAAGGAAAAAAACGCAAAGTAGAGCATCAAACAGCCTCTACTTGCAGTTCTCAGTGCACAAAAGGATCTGAAAAATGTCTTCAGAAGAACACTAGAAAAGAGGAAATAAAATCTGTGCCTGTAACTTCTGAGATAAGAAGATCAAAAATGGTTACTTCAGCAGTCTCTGAAAAGAATGAGGTGAAGTCCGTTTATACACAAGTGAATACTAGTGCAAAATCCCAAAAAAGTCCACAGCCGTCAGTGCCTGAAGAAAGGGTAGATAATGAGCTGGAGCAAGCGGGAAAGAGCAAACGAGGTAGCATTCTTCAGCTCTGTGAAGAAATTGCTGGTGAGATTGAGTCTGATACTGTAGAGGTAAAAAAGGAATCTTCACAAATGGAAACTGTAAAGGAGGAGAAGCCTACAGAAATAAAATTGGAAGAGACTGATAATGAAAGACAAATACTTCATCAGAAGGAAACCAATCAGGATGTTCAATGTAATCGTTTCTTTCCCAGTAGAAAAACAAAGCCTGTGAAATGTATACTAAATGGAATAAACAACTCAACTAAAAAGAACTCCAACTGGACTAAAATTAAACTCTCAAAATTTAACTATGTGCAGCAAAATAAGTTGGACTCTCAAGTTTCCCCTAAATTGGGCTTAATACGAACCAGTTTTTCACTTCCAGCCTTAGAAATGCATCATCCAACTACTCAAAGTACATTTTTAGGGACAAAACTACATAACGATAAAAATACAGCTTGCCAGCAGGAAGAAATGAAAGAAATTAATTCTGAAGAAGTTAAAACTAATGATGTTACAGTTGAAGTTAATAAAACCACAAAAAGGTCTTCTGAAAATTGCCATTTGGATAAACAGATAAAACCACCTCCTGACCCACCTTTGGATAACCAGAGGAAAGATTCTTTTGAATCAGCACCAGATAAGGTAATTTATTTTTATTATGTGCAGTAGAGGTATCTGAATACTGTCTGTTAAATTTTAGCATATTTTAGTTTAAGAATCAAGTCATAAAAGACGAGTCATTTGTTAAGGTATCCTGTTTAGTTGTTAATAGTGTTTAATTAACTCAGTCATGTAGTGAGTGATAGAACTTAGTGGTAGCTTTAGATGTCTGATGTTTACATAAATGCTTCTCATTGCTTCCTTATTTTCACCTTTCATTTTTATTTTATATGAAGCATAATCCTGTTGAATTCTAACTTTTCTTCTTCTTTTTTAAAATTTTTTGAGCATAGTTAACCCACAGCGTTTTGTTAGTTTCTGGTGTACAACATAGTGATTTAACATCTCTGTATGTTATGCTTTGATCACTACAAGTGTGGCTGCCACCTGTTACCATACAATGCTATTATAATATCATTGACTATATTCCCTATGCTTTACCTTTTATTCCCATGACTTGTTTATTCCATGACTGGAAACCTGTGTTTCTCACTTCCCTTTCTTAATTTTGCCCATTCACTTACCCCCTAACTTTTCTTCAACACACTGATTTGCTTTTTCTTTTAATTGTAACCACAGAAACTGTGTTTCATAGTGACTAAAATATAGAAATTAAACTTTGGCCTTATTCTGACCAAACTGTTAAAAATTAATTTTAGCTGGCACAGATCAACCCCTTTTTACCACCTGATAAAAATTGAAAAAATGAAACATTTCTAGTAGTAGGGGTGCCTTTTAAGTTTGACTTTTGTGATCATTTTGAACAGTTGGACAAATAAAATGTCTGAAAGATGTAAATAATTCAGACATCAATTTAAGATTAGTGGTGAAGAATTTTTTAAAATGGAAAAATAAATTGAATAACAGAATCTTTAAAAAAAAGGAAGGGAATCTAATAGCTAGAAGAAGCTTTGATTATCTGAGGAAGTAGTTTGAAACTAAAAGCATCTGAGCCAATTTTTTTTCAAATTGAATCACAGGTACAATCCCAATATATAAACCAATAAGTAGAAATTTTTTTATGCATAGAACCACGGAGCTCTATAATATTAATATAGATTTGAAAAACTTGACTAAATTTGTTTTAGTTGTTTAATTTGGTAATGAGAAAACTGAGCATAGTAGAGGAATGCGAATTAGATCACATGTTTGAGGACACAAATAGGATTGAATTTTCAGGTGTTCTGATTCTCAGCCCAGCATTTTTTTTCTACAGTTACATACTTTGAACATTAGATCATTTGAGAAAAAAACACTGTGAGCAGAGAAAAAAGTCAAGTCATCCCAAAGTTTTGGGAATGATTTAAAGTTCTCTTTAGAGATATTTTGTTCTAGAAGCAACTTCGAATGACTGAAGAGTCTGGGCTTTATGCCAGAAGCCATGAAAATAGATCATTGTCTGTTCGTGTGGAGTACAAATCAAATAGAAGGGAACAGATACCATATGGTACTCTTAGATTTTATTTTCTGAACAAAAGGGAATGAAAGCATCAATTAGAACATAATTATTCAAATAGTGATAGTAACTAGAAGTAAGTAGTGAGTGGTAGTGTGAGTAACAGGTGTGGCTTCCGTCAGAGATGGGGTGGCTTTCTATTCAGAGTATGTTTTGTCAGCAAATTGATATCTATATTCCAGTTGTAGCTGCGGAGTTTATCTTCTACTCCTTTGCTACATAAATGTCAAAACTCAGTTTGTGAAGTAAGTCATGGGGATAAAAGGAACAGCATAGGGAATATAGTTAGTGATATTGTAGTAGTGTTGTATGATGACGGATGGTCGCCACGTTTGTGAGGTGTTGAATCACTGTTGTACAGCTGAAATTAATACAACATTTCATGTCCACTAAAATTAAAAAAAAACCCTCAGTTTGTGGAGAATTATATTGAAGAATAAGAAAATGTAATTCTGGGGCACCTGGGTGGCTCAGTGGGTTAAGCCTCTGCCTTCAGCTAAGGTCATGATCTCAGGGTCCTGGGATCGAGCCCCACATCAGGCTCTCTGCTCAGCAGGGAGCCTGCTTCCTCCTCTCTCTCTGCCTGTGTCTCTGCCTACTTGTGATCTCTGTCTGTCAAATAAATAAATAAAATCTTAAAAAAAAAAAAAAGAAAATGTAATCCTTTGGAGTAAACTAGTAGAATAGAGATTCTTACTTAGATCACATTATTTTTACCTATAATATTGCTTTTACTGGAATGTACTTTGGATTATACGCTTTCTCTTGAGGTGCATTGTAAGAAACCATCCTATGAAACTTGTGTTAAAAATTTTATTTACATTTGTAAACTCTTGAATATTTAAAACATTCAGAATACTGCAGTCACTAATATACTTGTGTCTACCACCCAAATTTGACAAAAACTAACATTTTATTGAATTCTGGTTTTTTAAGATAAGGAAAGTACATTACAGGTACAGGTAAAAGCCATTATTCTCCCTCTTCTTTCCATTCAGCTCTCTTCCCAGAGTTAAATGTGTTTGTGAAGTTGGTGGGGATCTTCTCATTTTCTGTTTTTATTAATTCACTGTGTATGTGCTTGTGAAAGACCTGCGGATCCCCTTACCCAAGAATCCAACACTGCCACTGGATTCAAACAGCAAGAGGTTTATTGTCACGCAGGTACCGGCGGGTGGTCGGCAGCTCCAGCTAACCGAGCACACCGACCGGAGTGAAGCAGGGTCTTTTATAGGAAGGTACAAACAAGTTTTGGGTGGGGCGCAACTGATTGGTGGACAGTTTGAACTTTTGAAAAAGGCATACTTGGAGTTTGCGGATTGGCTCCAGGGACCCGCGCGCGAAGAGAGCGGCGGGAAGGGGGGAATAAGCTGATTGGTTATGAGGGCCCGCGCGCGAAAGGAGAGGTGGGGAAGGGGAACAAGAAGGGGGAAGGGAGGAATGCCATCATGGCGTCTCTATTATTTCTATAAGCCACGCGGCTAGAGAAAGGCAAAAGAGCAATTAATAAGCAATTAATCACACAATTGATAACCTAATTTCATACCTAAAAGCCAGCGGTTTACAGAAAAGCAAACAAGCAGTTAGTTATCCTATCTATCTACTAGGGGAGGGGTCTTTCTAGGAGAGGGGCCTTTCACATGTATATCCAGAAGGAATACTTAGCAGTGTTTGTGTTTTAAATGTTTTCTGTGTGTTTGTAATGTTACAGTATTTTAAATGTTTAAATGTTAAATGCTAAAATAGTGTGTGTGTGTGTGTGTGTGTGTGTGTGTGGTTTTTTGGGCAACTTGTTTTGTGCAGTCAGCATTTGATACTTACGAATACATGGGTATTTTAATAGCTGTAAATGAGTATACCACAGTTTATGTTTTCCTCTTCTAAAGCCCTTTCAGGTTGTTTCTGTTTTCACCAATACCAGTGATAATGATTACTTTTACAGAGTGGCCAGGAAATTGGGTAACCATTCAGTTGAAGATGTAGTTGTGTCTGCCGTGTCCAAGAAGTTCTGCTAGGGCTACAGAAGAGGAAGCATTTCCTACTTTTAAGGAATTTCCATTATAGCAGTCACTTAAGAGATTTTTCTTCTTGCCATGAGCACTAAGAATTGGGGTAGTTTAGTTTAACCATCATAATAGCTTTAGGTTAAGAACACTATAGCCTTTGGTGAGCACTGCCTCTTTGTTAGTCAAAGGAGAGCTTCAAACAATTGTCACCACAATCTACACTGTAGTTTCTCTTATTACCTACATATTATAGGTGAGGAGAGTGAGGCTTAGAAATTTAAGTACCTTACCTGAGTGACTTATAAGTGGTAGAGCTAGGATTTAAACTGAAATTGACTGGCTTCAGTGTCTCACGGGGTTATACTAGGGGAGGAAGGAGAATATAAAAACAAATCTTACATCATACAAAATCTTTTTTCTGTGGCTGCCTTTAATTTTTATGTCAATTTTAGCAGTACTGAGAAATGATGGTTGATATGGCTAAGCATTTGATAGGCCATCTTTTATTTTTTTATTTTTATTTATTTTTTTTTAGAATTCAGGAATTTTTATAGAAAATAGATTAAAAAATCAAGAGATACAATATAAAATTTTTAAAAGAAAAAAATGAAAAGAAGGGAATTAGACCAGAAGATTTCATATCTAACTAAAAGTGATAGTAATAAAATAACAAGGACACAGTTAGGATGATATTATCAAAAGTTAATACAACACATAAAAGAACTACAAAAAACAGAAATATATATAAATTGTCTTCAATCTTTAAAATAAATGTTAATACCAGAAAATTTTTAAAACCAAAGGTCACAGATTTCCAGACCCAAGAAGACCCAATAAATGCCTGCACAATAAATGACATACATCCACACATACACCTCTATCATCACCATTACCAGCATTGAATGTGAAAGCATAAAAGTTTTAAAATGTTCTTAAGTATTTCAGAACCAGAAAACAAATAAATTAAGAAAAGCAAAGAAGAGTAGTTCATGTAAAAATTATCAACAATCCTCTTAATATCTATACCTTAAACTAAGAGGTTGAGAATGCCTTTGAAATTCAGACATAAGAAACCTCATCTACACGGAACCTCCATTATTCAATAATAAAGTGTAGATTAATAAAAATGCATCCTGGGCATCTAGTGAGGATGAGATGAGTTAACGTATATAAACTTCTTAGAACTCTACCTAGTACATGTTAAGTATAAATATGAATTATTATTAAAAATAAGAACAATAAAATAAAAATAAGAACAATAACAAATAACAATAACAAATACATCCTAATTATATCTGTTGCACCACTGGTGAGGTAATCAATGAGTTCTACCTTAAGAAATACCCAAATGGAGAGGTCATAATAATTAATATTTATTTATTTATTTATTTTCGAATTTTCCTTATCATTTTATTTTTTTTTTTGACTTTTAATTTTTAATTTTTTATAAACATATATTTTTATCCCCAGGGGTACAGGTCTGTGAATCACCAGGTTTACACACTTCACAGCACTCACCAAAGCACATACCCTCCCCAATGTCCATAATCCCACCCCCTTCTCCCAAACCCCCTCCCCCCAGCAACCCTCAGTTTGTTTTGAGAGATTAAGAGTCACTTATGGTTTGTCTCCCTCCCAATCCCATCTTTGCGACAACATGGATGGAACTAGAGCGTATCATGCTTAGCGAAA
>NC_081564.1:42826405-42831998 GCF_022355385.1 Mustela nigripes | reverse complement strand
GATTAAGAGTCACTTATGGTTTGTCTCCCTCCCAATCCCATCTTTGCGACAACATGGATGGAACTAGAGCGTATCATGCTTAGCGAAATAAGTCAAGCAGAGAAAGACATCTATCATATGATCTCCCTGATATGAGGAAGTGGTGATGCAACATGGGGGCTTAAGTGGGTACGAGAAGAATCAATGAAACAAGATGGGATTGATAGGCCTTCTTTTAATTCTTTGGACTGAATTTAAATTATTTGAACATGGGGCATGTAGGTGGCTAAGTCGGTGAAACATCGGACTGACTCTTGATTTTGGCTCAGGTCATGATCTCCGTTCTAGGATTGAGCGCCTTCTCAGGCTTCTTGCTCAGTGGGGAGTTTGCTTGAGATTCTCTCTCTCCCTCTTAGCACTCTCTCGGTCTCTCCTGCTCTTGCATGCTTTCTTTCTCTAAAATAAAGAAATCTTTAAAAAAATTACTTGAACTTTATGAATTTTAAAGCCCAGTTATATTATGATTTATTTTTTTAAGCCAGTAATTTGCTGAATTCCGTCCTGTTTAATGGAGAGATTAATTGGTAATTTGTCATTGTTATTTTTAATTTTTCTGCTTTTTCAATGACAAAAATCATTCACTTTTTCAAGAATATTTAAAAATGTTACATGTTGAATGTAATAATCACAATACAGATACAGCCAATGTTAACAGAGTGGAGTTTTGTGGGGTTTTTGTTGTTGTTGTTTTGGGTTTTGTTTGTTTGTTTTTTTTTGGTAGTTTACTGAGTATCAGCTTTGACAGTGTTCTGATTTAGGGAATCTTGGGAATACAAAGATAAATATAATATGATCTTCTCTCAAGAGTTACAGAAGATGAGGGCACCTGGATGGCTCAGTTGATTAAGCTACTGTCTTCAGCTCAGGTCATGATCCCCGAGTCCCAGGATCAAGTCCTACATCCGGCTCCCAGCTCCATGGGGAGTCTGCTTATCCCTCTGACCTTCTACCCTCTCATGTTCTCTCTCACCCTCAAATAAATAAATCTTTAAAAAAAATGGGGTGCCTGGGTGGCTCAGTGGGTTAAAGCCTCTGCCTTCAGCTTAGGTCACGATCCCAGGGTCCTGAGGAGCCTGCTTCCCCCTTTCTCTCTCTCTGCCTCCCTGCCTACTTGTGATCTCTGTCTGTCACATAAATAAATAAAATCTTAAAAAAAAAAAATCTTAAGAAAAGAGTTATAGAAGATGAATCAAAAACAAATAACTAATTGATAGTAGTAATAAGGACATGAAAGAGGTAGAGATGAAATAGATGGAGAATTATTCCAAAATTGGAAAAATGGCATAGGGAAACTTGGAGAACACTTCATGGAAAATGTTAATATTTAAGTAATGAGTTGAGTGGATACGGGGGAAAGGTTCTACATCAGCACTATCCAGTAAAAATGTAAAGTGAGCCACATATACTACTTAAAATTTTCTGTTAGCCACATTAAAAAGAATAATACACTGGTAAAATGAATATATTTTATTTAATCTATTATATAAAAATACTATTATTTCAGTATGTAATCAATTTTAAAAATTGAGATATTTTACTTTTTTTAAGTCTTAAAAATCTGATGTGTGTTTCATATTTACAACATAGTCTCAAAGCAGTCATACTAATGACCTTTTAAGTGCTCAGTAGTCAGATGAGGTGTGGGTACTGTATTGGAGAGTGCAGATTTAGATAGATTGAACAGGCAGATATAGAATATATCTATGGGATTTGCAAGGCTTTCAATGTAGCATGAAGGGAAAAAATGGGAGTTGACGTTAAGAGAGTAGATGTCGGGAGATCAAAATACTTTTAAGGTGTATCAATGTGAATTATTCCAACTGTGAAGAATTATCTTAAATTTTAGTATGCTAAGGTTCATTGGAAGTATCTTGGGATGAGTCCCCAAGGTTTATATGAAAGAAATATTAATGTTTTGAATTTTGTATATTTAGAATTTCAGTGTGTGTTTGGAATCCAAGATTGAAAACAATCCAGTGGGAAATACCTCTACTGTTTCGGCTCTGCTCAGCCAAGCAAAAATTGATACAGGGGAGAATAAATTTCCAGGTAAAAGTTTGGAAATATTTTTTGGGTTTCTCAGTGTTCAGAAGTATTTTTGTCACCATGATAGAAAGCAGTACTGATTACCATATAGGCCAGTTAAATCCTTCTGAGCTATTGTGTGTGTTTTTCAAATGTGTGATTATCACCATTCTTTTTTGTTTTTTGTTTTTATCTTTACTACCATTCTTTGGGGTAGAATTGCTTTTCTTTCTTAGCTTGTTTAAATTACTTAGGTATTAAAAAATAAAATGGCCTGGATGATCAATAAAATTGGGTCCAAAACCAAAACAAAGCACATTAGCCAAATGTCAACTAACTTGGATAACTTTAACTTTTCCTTTAGAAAATCCATTGTTTATGTTTTAAATGTTTTCCTAAAACATTTTTGGGTAATGAAGTATAAAAATAAAGTACCAGTTTACATATATTGATAAATTGTAAATAAAAAATATTAAATTAAGATTCTTTGACTCACTACCAAAAGTTCTTTTGTTTATTTTGAATATTTTATCTTTATTATTCAGTGCTAGTGATTGGAGAATCTAGAAACACATACTTTCTGGAGAAGTATTACTTAATGAATTGCATAAGTTGATGGTAGGAGCTTATTTTTCAAGTACAAAGACTATTTGTGTTTTTCCACTTCAGATTCTTATCTTTAACCCTTGATTACTCACTTTTCCATGTTAGTGGTTCTGTCTTTGAAAGGACTTTTAAATGCTGCAGGGGCACTGGCTGGCTCCGTTGAGCCTTACTTAAAAAAACAAAACAAAACACAAAAAACACAAGGCTGCAATTTGGGCAGTTATGCCATACAAAGACTTTTTTGTGTGTGACCTTGTAAAAATTTTTTGACAATACATTGTTTGAACTGTTGGATGGGGATTTGCTCACCTTTATCAGATGAAGCCTGAGGTAATACAGAAAAGGACTTCCTAATTCCTGTTTCTCCCTGCTAAAGGAAAGGTATACATGGAGCAGTATGTTGAGGTCAGATAATGTCTTTCATTGCATGTTATTAAACTTTTCTCTTAGTTGAGGAAAGGGAAGTATATGATAAATGTACAATTTATTCACTGGAAAAAATGAATTATTGCATTATTTATTAATGTGATTAAAACTTTAGAAGCTACAATTTAAAAATTTCAGTATAATTAACATAGTTTTGTATTAGTTTCAGGTATGCAATATAGTGATTCAATGATTCTACACTTAGTGTTCATTATAAGATACTCTTAATCCCCTTCACCTGTTTCACCCATTCCTCTACCCTCCCCTGTGGTAACTACCAATTTGTTCTCTATATTTAAGAGTCTTTGTCTCTTTTTTTTGTTTTGTTTCTTAAACTCCTACAGATGAGTGTAATCACATGGTATTTATCTTTCTCTAACTGACTTACTTCACTTAGCATTACAACCTCTGAATCCATCCATGTTGCAGCTGGCAAGATTTCATTCATTTTTGTGGCTGAGTAATTTTCCATTATATGTATGTATATATACCATTCTTTTTTATCCACTCATCTATTGATGGACACTTGGGTTGCTTCTACAATTTGGCTATTTTAAATAATGGTGCAATAAACATAAGGGTGCATGTATCTTTTGAATTGGTATTTTTGTATTCTTTGGGTAAATACCCAGTAGTGAAATTACTGGATCATACGGTAATTCTGTTTTTAATTTTTTGAGGAACCAGTGTACTGTTTTCCCCAGTAGCTCTACCAATTTGCATTCCCACCAACACTGCAAGAGGGTTCCTTTTTCTCCACATCCTCACCAACACTCACTGTTTCTTGTGGACTACAATTTTTTTTAAGCAAGCTATGTTCCCATTTCCATTAGGAAATTTACATTTAGAGTGTATATAATGATAAAGGCGTTTTCACAGTTTGCTTTATTATTCAGTGCTAGTGATTGGAGAATCTAGAAACACACTGTTAATCTACCATTGGATCTCTTAGTGGCTCTGTAGAGCCTTGCCTTATTCTCCTTTTCTGAAGAGTGATTTCTAGAAAGGGACTCTAATTTAATCAAATGGTTTTTATTAAAATTAAAACATTTAGTGCATTGTTCTCTTTTTTCTTTATAATGATTTTCAGCTGTTAGATGGAGAAGTAGTACAAAGCTTAATGTGTAACTCACTTTCTTAATTACAGGTTCAGCTCCCAAACAGCATACTGTACTCAGCAACCAAACATCTAAGACCAGTGATAACAGGTAAGACATTAGTTTAATATAAAAATAAATATGAGAATCGTTAGAAGATAAACTGAGCCTTTTACAATTTTTGTTTATTTGAACAAAAGTCAGTTCAATTTAGGCATTATCCAGTCTCACAGATAGAAAGGAGCTCCAAGATAGAAAAGATCTCCAAGCAGAAAGGCGTGGGCATAAGGAAGTTATAACTGGCAAAAAAAGTGGGTTGATTATTGCAGAGTTACTTTCCTTTGGGAGAGATGGCAGAGGTCTTTTAGGCAAATTACCTAACTAGTGCTAGTTAGGTGATTCCTAACTGACTAGTTTAAGTTTCCATTTCTTGAAGGACTAAAACTAAGTCCAGGTTTGGTAATATGGAGCTTAGCATAAGGAATTCCATTTTGGACCTGTTGTCTTGTTTTTAATAGAGCTTAAGGATTTAATACTTATACCTTTCAAGTTTGGGGTATTTTTCCCTAAAAACTTGTGCTAGTAGTCCTCAGTTTTCCTTGTAGAGAGAATGTGATAGTCACAAGTTCTGTTTTTATTTTACTTTTTTTGTGCCTTTACATGTTTTTTTTTTTTTATAAAGATTTTTATTTATTTATTTGACAGATAGAGATCACAAGTAGGCAGAGAGGCAGCCAGAGAGAGAGAGAGGAGGAAGCAGGCTCCCTGCTGAGCAGAGAGCCCGATGTGGGACTCAATCCCAGGACCCTGAGATCATGACCTGAGCTGAAGGCAGCGGCTTAACGCACTGAGCCACCCAGGCGCCCCTGTGCCTTTACATGTTTTACAGTTTTGTTTTTTTACTTATGGTATTAACATCTTTTCTTTTTTTAAAAAATTTATTTTTAAAATTTTACTTATTTTTATTATTATTATTTTTTATTAACATATGGTATATTATTAGCCCCAGGGGTACAGGTCTGTGAATCCCCAGGTTTACACACTTCATAGCACATACCTTCTCCAGAGTCCATAACCCCACCATCCTCTCCCTCTCCCCCTCCCCCCAGCAACCCTCTTTGTTTTGTGAGATTAAGAGTCTCTTATGGTTTGTCTCCCTCCTGATCCCATCTTGTTTCATTTATTCTTTTCCCACCCCCTAAACCCCCCATATTGCTTCTCAGCTTCCTCATATCAGGGAGATCATATGATAATTGTCTTTCTCTGATTGACTTATTTCGCTAAACATAATACCCTCTAGTTCTATCCATGTCATTGCAAATGGCAAGATTTCATTTCTTTTGATGGCTGCATAGTATTCCATTGTGTGTGTGTGTGTGTGTGTGTGTGTGTACACACAC
>NC_081564.1:42772817-42826305 GCF_022355385.1 Mustela nigripes | reverse complement strand
TCTCCCTCCTGATCCCATCTTGTTTCATTTATTCTTTTCCCACCCCCTAAACCCCCCATATTGCTTCTCAGCTTCCTCATATCAGGGAGATCATATGATAATTGTCTTTCTCTGATTGACTTATTTCGCTAAACATAATACCCTCTAGTTCTATCCATGTCATTGCAAATGGCAAGATTTCATTTCTTTTGATGGCTGCATAGTATTCCATTGTGTGTGTGTGTGTGTGTGTGTGTGTGTGTACACACACCACATCTTCTTTATCCACTCATCTGTTGATGAACATCTAGGTTCTTTCCATAGTTTGGCTATTATGGACATTGCTGCTATAAACATTTAGGTGCATGTGCCCCTTCGATCACTACATTTGTATCTTTAGTGTAAATATCTAGTAGTACAATTGCTGGGTCGTAGGGTAGGTCTATTTTCAACTTTTTGAGGAACCTCCATGCTGTTTTCCAGAGTGGCTGCACCAGCTTGCATTCCCACCAACAGTGTAGGAGGGTTCTGCTTTCTCTGCATCCTTGCCAGCATCTGTTTTTCCTGACTTGTTAATTTTAGCTATTTTGACTGGTGTGAGGTGGTATCTTATTGTGGTTTTGATTTGTATTTCCCTGATATAGCATCTGTTTTTTTTTTTAAGATTTTATTTATTTATTTGACAGAGATCGCAACTAGGCAGAGAGGCAGGCAGAGAGAGGGGGAAGCAGGCTCCCCGCCAAGAAGACAGCCTGATGTGGGACTCGATCCCAGAACCCTGAGATCATGACCTGAGGCAAAGGCAAAGGCTCTAATCCACTGAGCCACCCAGGCGCCCCGTAGCATCTTTTCTTAACTACCTCATTCTGTTAAGTCTGTATTAGATTTTACTGTGTGAATATTCCATTGTTTATTTAACAGCTCTCCACTTTGTAGACATTTTGGTTGTTTCTAGTTAATTTCTGTCCAAAAAAAAGTTCTGCAGTACACAGAAGCATCTTTGCCCATTTGTATTACTATATCTAGGATAAGTTTATAGCTCTAGCATATAACCTGCATTGCTATATTTTCCTCCAGTGTGTGTCTTTTGATACTTCCAGCAACCATGTTTTGAGAATGCATCTTTCTGCAAATCGCTTGAAGTATTATTTATTATCAACATGTAAAAGTATTTTAAATGTTTTAAAAGCATTCCATTCTCTTTAATATCAGAATAAAATTAAATCTGCGTTATTTTGCTTTCTAGATTATGAAAGCCGTATTTAGGACAAACTGTAGTAACTGAGATGGCTAAAAATTACCAAAAAAACCTTAAAACTTACTCAAATTATAGTAGGTACAGCAGTTTTTTATTTGTTGAAAATTGGTAATTTTCTTGGGTTTTCTCCCCTTGATTTTTAAAAGGTTATTCTTTTCCCCCTTACTGTTGAAATCTGTGAGTGTTGTATAGTAAAAGTTGTTTTTTGGTTTTTTTTTTTAAAGGGAGACACCACCAAATCATTCTTGGACTAAGTGTAATTCCCGTTTGGAGATAACAATTCCAAAGGACTTGAAACTAAAAGAAACAGATAAAGTTGATGAAAAACAGTTGATCATAGTAAGTATCCAACTTCACCTTTTTGGCAAAGGGTTATAGTAACCATCTTACTTATGCACTTTGTTAAAGAATAAGTTCAACCTTTTTTCAGAGAGCCTTTTGTGTCACCATAAATCATTATGGAAATAATTTTGGTATCATTACAAATGCCCTTCTGGCTGCCCAGTAGTGAAGCCCTCTTGTCACAAATAAAAACTCAAAATCTCCATGCTTTTAGTTTTATTCAGGACTGATTGATACTTTATTTTACATTTGTGTATTTTATCATTTGTTACTTTCTTAAATATGTACCTTGTTTTAGTAGTTGGTTTAAATATTAAAAAATGGAGCTTAATGCATAAAATGATTTTAAATATCTGTATTTTAGTGTAATTTTATAATTTTAAAACGGTTTCATTGGATGATAAATCAATAGTTAATTTGAAATAGAACTTAACCACTCTGCAGTTTGATGGCAAGTTGTAAAACAGAGGGAGATATTTTGTTTGATTAAAAATCTAATTTGAATGAGTGAGCACACTATAAAAAAATAAAGGGGCCCAAAATAATAGGAAAATTTACTGTATTTCCATTCAACATTGTCAGTAGGATTTTTTGGAATAGATTATTAATGCTAACTCTAATATAGGGGAATTACTTATTAAGAATTATCTGGAAATTTTGAGAAAGTTTAATCAGGAAAATGTTTCATCAGATTTAATAACATTTCTGTTGTTAATTGATAGTGAAACAGGATAAGAATAGTAGAATCTAGAGCTTCACTGACCAGTATGGTAGCCACATGTGGCCATTTAGTATTTGAAATGTGGCTCATCAGAACTGTGATAGACTATAAGTATAAATGTATTTACTACATTTTAAAGACTAATACAGAAAAGGGATTGTAAAGTATTTCACTAATAAGTTCTTTTTTCTATTTAGTATATGTTGGAATTATAATATTTGGGATATGTTTTGTTGAACAAAATATTAAAATTCACATATTTGTTTTTGCATCCTTTAACGTGGCTACTAGAAAATTTAAAATTACATTTGTGGATTGTACTTCTAGTCAAGAGTTGATGGTGATGTTAATGATCATGATGATAGTAGCTAATACTTTTTGAATACATTATTTTATGTATTCCACTCATATTAACTTAATTAAGCCTTAGTTTTTAAAGTATGAGGTAGGTACTATTATTTCCCATGTACCAATTAAGAAACCAAGGAAGAGATGTTTATTCATTACTATGAGTATTGCCTGCTTATAGAGATATTTGTACACTGGTGTTCATTAATCATAATAGCCAGAAGGTGAAAGCAATCAAAGTATCCATCAAGGATGAATGGATAAACAAAATATGGTGTACACATAAAATGGAATATTATTCAGCCTTAAAAAAAGAAGAAACTCTGGCATGCCACAGCATGGTTGAACTTTAAGGACATTATGCTAAGTGAAATAAGTCAGTCACAGGAAGACAAATACTGTATGATTTCAGTTCTGTGAGGTGCCTAGAGTAGTCAAATTTAGAGACAAAGTAAAATGGTGGTTTCTAGGAACTGGGAAGGAAAGTGGATTGGGAACCTATTTAGTGGGTATAGAGTTTCAGTTTTGCAAAATGAAAATAATTCTGAAGATTGGTTGCACAACAGTTTGAATATACTTAACACTACTGAACTGTACACTTAAAAATCGTTAAGATAGTAAGTATTATGTATGTCATACCACAATTACAAAAAAAAATTCTAGCTGCCTGAAATTTCATGTAACAATTTGTGAATAGTTTGAATCCTTTAGAATGAACTTCCCTTAAGTTCTTTTTCTTTTTTTTTTTTAAAGATTTTATTCATTTATTTGACAGACAAAGATCACAGGTAGGCAGAGAAGCAGGCATGGAGAGAGGAGGAAGCAGGCTCCCTGCTGAGCAGATAGCCCGATGTGGGGCTTCATCTCAGGACCCCTGGACCATGATCTGAGTTGAAGGCAGAGGCTTAAACCCACTGAGCCACCCAGGCGCCTGAACTTCCCTTAAGTTCTATACACAATTTTTTATTTACCATTTGACTTCTCTTTGCTACTTGATCCTAATTCTGAGACACTAGAGATGCTGTTGTCTTAGATCTTGTTTTTTTTTTTTTTTTGTAGTAATTCAAATTGCACAGTTTAGAATAGAAAGAGTAAAGGGATCATTAATCAATTCTTTAAAAAAAATAGTTTATTTATTTGACAAAGAGCACAAGCAGGGGGACAGGAAGAGGAAAAAGGGGAGCCTGATATGGGCTCGATTCCAGGACCCAGGGATCATGACCTGAACCAAAGGCAGACACATTTGACTGAGCCACCCGGGTGCCCTAGTTTATTCCTTTTCTTTTTTTAAGTTTATTTTTATTTATTTAGAGAAAAAGAGAATGCACTAGTGGAGGGGCAGAGGGAGAGAGAGGGAGAGCATCTTAAGCAGGCTGTACGCCCAGCATGGAGTGCAATGTGGGGTTTAGTCTCACGATCCTGAGATAATGACATGAGCCAAAATCAAGAATCAGGCACTTAACTGGCTTTAACCATCCAGGCACCTCTATTAGCTTATTATTCTTAGACTTAGATCACACTGCTGAAAACTTCTTCTTGAATAAGAACAAGAATAGAAAACATTTTGTAAACAGTTAGTATTCTATAGCACAAGTATGAATTACCGGAGAGTAGATGATGGTACTTTGTACTTATTTAATATAAAGATAATAGAAAAAATTAATACTACCTTTTCTCCGGAGTTTCTAGTGACATCAAAATACTCTTTAGTATCTACAGGCTAGAACAAAACCATTAAAAAGAACATACTTTTTTTTTAATAAACATATAATATATTTTTATCCCCAGGGGTACAGGTCTGTGAATCGCCAGGTTTACACACTTCAGAGCAGTCACCATAGCACATACCCTCCCCAATGAAAAAGAACATACTTTTAAGACATTAAAAAATACAGGTCTGTGAAAAACTATTTCCTTTAAGCTTTAACAGTGTAATTATTGCAGATATAGAATGTGTCTATGTTCTTATTTATAGAATGTTTCCTGTTTGGCACTTTAGAACAGAGATTGTAGTGTTAAAAGATATTTCTCAGTTTTTTTCAGTTATTAAATGCTGTGAAGCAAGTGATCAGATTTTTAAAATGGAAACAGTTCTTAAAATTATACTTAGATTTCATAGATTAATGTCTTCTTTTTTAATCAACACTGAATAATTTTTATTACAGATTAAATATTTCTCACATTATGTTCCCATTATAGCTTTAGAGGCTGAAGTTCTGGAATTATTCCTTTGGGAGGGAAAAAAACCTTTTTGTTTGTTTTTTATAAATAGGATGCAGGACAGAAAAGATTTGGAGCAGTTTCCTGTAATGTTTGTGGCATGCTTTACACAGCTTCAAATCCAGAAGATGAAACACAGCATCTGCTCTTCCATAACCAGTTTATAAGTGCTGTAAAATATGTGGTAAGTGGAGTTTATGACTTCTAAAATGAAGTATCAGATAGCTAGGTCAGGATCTTAAAGAGATGAATTGCAAAACTTAAGACATTGAAAAATTTCTGTTTTTAGTACATGATCATATATACAAAGCCCTTGTATGTATACTGGCTTATATTAAAACAAAGCCAGACATAAAACCAGCTAACTTAATTCTACCTGGTTTATATTTTGGGATTTTTTTAAGTTACGTCTTTAAAGCAGTTATTGTACCTCATCTCTTCTAACAATTAATGCTATTCAACTTGAGTATTTAAAATTCTCTTTAATTATTAGCTGTTGATAAGCCTGTTTAATATTTATAATAGCTTAGTATAACTTTTTTTCTGAAAATTGATAGTGATACACTATTATACAAATAGATGGTTTTGGAATTTTTCTTTACCTTCTCTTTGCTATCATGAGAGTTTTTCATGATAAACTAAAAAAGAAAAATTTATTGAAGGTTAAAATCTCAGAATTTGCTGTATACTTTAAAAAAATGCCACAAAGTTAATATGTTTTAGTATATATTAATATATGTGCATTTGAGGTACAGTGGGTATTATTTAATAGTTATTTCTGGAAATGGCAAAATTTTGAATAATTTTGAACCATTTCAGATATCTTGTGAAAATAGTAATTTAATGTAATTGCTGTTTACCCATATCTGAAATGGAATCTGTTTTTATTCTATACATGTTACCTTCAGTACTGTACACTCACATTAATAAGACCTCCAGGATATCTGAACTGAGATCACCCATTCATTTCATATAGGCTTTTACATAAGCAACAGATGTTGGATTGTTTAAAGATCTTTATTGGCTTCACTTAAATTTGTATTTTTATTTTTGGTTGAAGAGTTCATATTTATTGTTTCATTTATCTAGTTATTTCTACCCAATACAGGGTTTTCTTTTTTTTGGTTCTCTACTGTGGTGATTCTTTATACTCCTTTTTACATCTGTCTTTTCCACACACACCCCCTTCTGTCACTTAACTAAATGCAGTACAAGCTGTTTGGGCATTAAATATTTATAGCTAGATACTGATTTATTGTTTGGAATTTATACTTTTCCAATTTCACTATATTAATATCCTTACAACTTGAAAACAAATAATCCTATCAGATAGCTAAGTTAATAGAATACTTGGGGCAAAAACATTTATTTATTATACATAAATCTGGTAGAAGTTAGTTTAAATGAGTTTTCATTTTACATCTTTTGATTCTTGAGATCACTTTTATGTTAGGTTTAAAAGGCTTTATTCTTCATCTGAAGTAACAGTAATGAAAATGATAAGGAAATATGTACTCTGTGCTTCCACAGTATCATTGGAAGCTGGTTTATGGAGTGAGATGGAGTCATCACCTTTTAAACAAATTCTGGCTCTTGCAAAGCTATAAAACGGTGTACTAACTTCAGAAAGATTGATTCCTGCCCCAGCCCTATTCCTCCTTCTAACCACCCCTCCTCCGACCTTGATGGGACAGAGCTATGGGTTATTTTATTGTTTTTGAAATAAGCTCAAGAGAAGGAATTGAGTTTAGCAGTTGGCCATCCTTTGCTAACATCAAGATCAATATCCATATCTTTTGCTGTTTTCAAATGTAGTTATATACATGTAGTCTAAAGTAGAAACTCCTCCAAAATATTGTAGCATTCTTTTTTAGTGTATGGAGAGAGGATAAAAATATATGTATTATGTTAAAGATACATAATGTTATGTTAAAGTTCTGCTGTGATCAGAGCTCTGGATTTGGGGTTGGGACATTAAACATTTATTGGGTACCTAGTATGTGCTTTGCATTCTTGTGCATTTAATGAGCAGTATTGTGTTTTTGCATTAAGCACTTTCCCCCCTTTCTTTTTAAAAATTTATATAATTAAAGTTTAAGCACTTTTACGGTGTTTGAGAAAACATCTAATTTTAAAATATGAGTTTTGTCTTTTTCTGTTTCCTGGAAAGAAACACATAGAAAAGAAGTCATTTGGTGTTCTGGTTTTTTTTTTTAAGATTTTATTTATTTGACAGAGAGAGAGATCACAAGATGGCAGAGAGGCAGGCAGAGAGGGAGGGGGAAGCAGGCTCCCCGCAGAGCAGAGAGCCCGATGCTGGGCTCCATCCTAGGACTCTGAGATCATGACCTGAGCCGAAGGCAGAGGCTTAACCCACTGAGCCACCCAGGCACCCCTGGTGTTCTGGTTTTAATTAATTTTAAGTGAATAGTGTTCCAGGACTGGAGATAAAGGTTTGATCTACTTAAAACTATTTAAAAGTAGAATAAATTAAATCCCAGTGAGTTTTACTTTTTAAATTTAATCAAACATTTTAAAGAAAATAAATAGCTTTTCTTTAGGGTAAAAATTTTCCCTTAGACATGGTAATAATCTCTAACAGCTAAAAATGACTAAAGACCTTTTCTAAAGATTAAAATCATAAATATATTTAGTCACTGTAGAAATTGATGCCCACAGAGCCTTTTATTTGGCTGGCTAATTTTTTTGTTTTTTTTTCCTTTTCTTACCCTCTTTGGTAGGGGTAGGGGAAAGTTATGATGCTCTCTATTTTTCATAGTACCCTGTCTGCCTCATTGATGCCATTTGAGGAAGTGCATTTTATCTAACTTACTAGAAGCTATTTAGGAAGGAGCTTGTTAATGCTTCAGGAGAAGCCTGGACTTTGCTTTTGACCTATAAACACTTCAGTTTCCTTGATCAGCTGGAGATATACTCTGTGCTAAGGGTTTGAAGAGAAAGCAGGAAAAACTCCCCCTAGAACACTGAGGAATGTTGCCAAGCCTGGAGCCTATCCACAATTCAGCTGTATTTTGAACTTTTAGTAATGTAGCCAAGGAATCATGTTTGGGTTCTTTGCAGAGAAATTTCTAACTTAATCCTTTTTTCCTCCTTGTTCCTAATCTCTTTTGAATTAATTAACATCTGACTGAATGAAGGCTCTGTGGAGGGCTCTACTTCAGGGTGTATGATATGCCCTTGCTTTCAAGGTTAGGAGCAAAGCCCGAAAGAAATGAAAAGTTAACAATAAGAGATTTATTAAAGCAGTAAGTCAGTATTATTTAAATTTAATTATAATTAGCTTTACAATTTAGAAGTGGTAATTACTTTGGTAGAGCAGTGATCAGAAGTTTTGTTTCCATGGGTGAGGAAAAGTTAAGATTTGATTTTTTTTTTTTAATGGACAGACACTAGGAGGTCATCTATTATTGATAGCTAATAAGAAAACTTAACATCTTTGTGGGGAATAATGAGTAAATTTTTTTTCTTGTTGAATCAGAGATTTTTATAGATAATAAGACCAGAAAAATGCATCAGATTGGATTGTGATACTTTGGTTTTGATGCCAGTTTGGGCTTTTTTCTTTCTTTTCTTTTAGACATTGAAATTTGAGCATTGTGAATGATATAGTTAAGTTTAAATAATGTTAAAAATGATATTTTGGTGGAATGTAGGGAGAAAAATATTTAAAAAATTTTTATATTTTATTTTTTTGAAAGATTTATTTTAGGGGGGGGCGGACGGGGAGGGGGAGGGATGGGTAAGAATCTCAGGCAGGCTCTGTGCTGATCTCAGAGCCCTGTGCTTGGCTAGGCTCAGTCTCATGTCCCTGAGATCATGACCTGAGCTGAAACCAAGAGTCGGACGCTTTATTGATTGAGCCACCCAGGCACTCTGAGAAATAATATTTTAGTGACATAAAAGGAGAAGGTAGTACATGTAGTGGTGTGTGTGGTATTGGATTACTATGGCACTGGTAGAAAAGGGGAAATTGATGATAAAAACTGAGGAAAGATTTGACAGATTTCTGATTGGCTGTAGAGCTAAGCTATACTCTTCTAGTATCGTAGTACTAAATCATCAAAGTAAAAATGCTGTTTCTCCCCATGGGGATGAAAGGTACAGCATAGGGAATATAATTAATGGTATTGTAATAGTGTATGGTGACCAGTGATAGCTACACTTGTGAGCCCTGCATAATGCATGGAATTGTTGTATAGACTTGTTGAATCACTATGTTGTATACGTGAAAGTAGTATAACACTATGTATCAACTATACTTCAGTAAAAAATAAAAGATACTGATAAATATCTCAGAAAAAGCACTGTTCCTCACTCAGTGAGCAGGGAGCTTGATACCTGGCTCCATCATGACCTGACCTAAAGGTAGACACTTAACTATCTGAGCCACCCAGGTGCTCCAGGAATAGAGATTTTAAAATCTTGGGAATGGGAAAGGAATCTGAAGCAAAGTTGCATTGGTCTTTAGAACTGTACTCTGGCATCAGTAGGAGGGACTGAGAGCCAGGTCAGAGAATGGTCTGAGTTTCCTTTAGTTTCTCTGCTTAAAGGTAAGGCTGTCATACCCTGTGTTGAAAATTGAGAAATAGTCTTTAGAAACAGGTAGAAATTTGTTACATAAAAATTATTTTAAAAAAAATTACCAAACATTTTATTTCTCAAGTTTTTATCTTTTCCCTGACCCTGATTTTTAATTTTTTTACTTTGTTGTATCTTAAAGACATAGAATATTGTGGTAAATAAATATAGAATGGGAGCAGCACTTCCAGATCTTAGTCAGAAATTAATCTTGCTTCGGTATGGAGAGCCACGTAGTGGAGGAAAAATGCCTTTAGAATGAATGTTATATGCAATAAGCTTTTACATTTTTTTTTTAAGATTTTATTTATTTATTTGACATACAGAGATCACAGGCAGGCAAAGAGGTAGCAGAGAGAGAGGGGGAAGCAGGCTCCCTGCCAAGCAGAAAGCCCAATGCAGGGCTCGATCCCAGGGCCCTGGGATCACGACCTGAGCAGAAGGCAGAGGCTTTAACCCACTGAGCCACCCAAGCACCCCAAGCTTTTACATTTTTAAAAAGAGTTTACAAACTCTAGGGGAGGGAAAACCTATAATGTATCTAGTGGCAAGTAAAAACTTCTTTTAATCTGTTCTTCCTCTGTTTTTCCCCATTCTGGAAATGGTGCCACCATTTAACTTATTTCCTCAGACTGAAAACTTCAGAATGATCCTTCAGTTTTCTTTTTGCTCTCCATATACTCAAAGAAGTATACTCAAAGTATACTCCTATACTTAACATTAGTAAATCTCACCTTCAGAATAGATTTCAGATCCTTCCACTTCTATCATGTCCACTGCTTCTACTCTAAACCAAGCTGTCATCATTTCCTGCCTAGTTATGCCTCCTAACTGCTTTCCCAGCTTCCATTATGGTCTTTGTCTCAGCCATAAAAACTTAAATCAGATTATATCCTTCCTTTATTTAAAATTCTTCAGCAAATTCTCATCACACACAGACTAAAATCCAGGGTGTTTACTGTGGCATCAAGGCCTCATATACTCCAGCTTCTCAACACTCTTACCATTACGTGCTATATTGCATTCATACATATCTTTCTTTTGTTCCTGAACCACTCCAGCTACATTTCATTCTTAGTGTGTTTGTACTTACTTTACCTTTTCCTGGACTTTTCTTCTCTCAGATCTTCTACACCAGCTCTCTTCATTTAGGTCTTAAAATCTCAGAGATGCCCTCCCTGAACACCCAATACAAAGTGGCTCCCTCTCTCTCTACTCCAGCAGTATTAGTGTCTTCTTTTGATCCTTTTCCACACTGAAAATTTGTTTGGTATTTCTCCCACTGGAGTAGAAGCTTTGTCAGAGAAGGGTCCTTGAATAGCACCTGCCAATGTGCAGTAGGCGCTCTACAAATGAGTAGATTTGATTGGAAGCTGCACAACAAGAGTGTTTGAGTCTCAGTTATCTTGTATAAAAATAATACTACACCAGAAAATTTTTCTGGGCTTTGGCAACTCTGATATTTATTGACTGGGAATTGATACTATAAATATCTTTTGAGGGGACATTAAATATATTGTGTATATTTGATAGAAGTTAGGCAAAATAAGACTATTATTAACATACTTCGAAATACGTAAAAGCAGTCCAAATTTGAATTCACTAGCAGTTAAAGCTTTATTAAGTATGTTGCATTTAGAATTGTATACCTGACTGAATTTAGGTGTTGACATGGTTCATTCCTCAATTAGAAAAGTAGTAAAAGTAATTTAGCTACTTTTCTTATATGTAAAAGGTTATTATAGATCATCTTATATCAGTGGTTTTTCTTTAGTTTCTTTTTGAAATTTTACATAAGATTTATTTTCCTTTATATATAAAAATAAGTCTAATCTTTCTGGTACAGCATGTACATTTTTGGAAGTTTCGGTTTCTCTGTGGAAATTCTTTTCACATAGTTCATTTATCTTCTTTTTTTTTTTCTTTTTAAGATTTTATTTATTTATTTGACAGAGCACAAGCAGGAGGAGCAGCATGGAGAGGGAAAAGCAGGCTCCCAATGCAGGGCCTGATCGCAGGACCCTGAGATCATGACCTAAGCCAAAGATAGACACTTAACTGACTGAGCCACCCAGGTGCCCGTGGTTTGTGCATCTTGTCCTTTAAAATCTTTAACATTTATTACAGAAATTTTCAAGTTCTTTTCTGCTGATTCAAACATGTGAGTTTCACTGGGCCTGTTTCTATTGACTTTTTTTTTGATCTTGGATCATAATTTCCCAGTTCTGTCCATGGTCTCATTAAGTTATTTTTAATAGACTTATTATTTATTGTTTTTTTCTGTGCTGATAAAAACAATTTTTTATTACTATGTTCAGTTAGCCAGCATATAGTACATCATTAGTTTTTGATAGAGTGTTCAGTGAATCATTAGTTGCATATAACACCCAGGGCCCATTACCACATGTGCCCTCCTTATTAATACCCATCACCTGGTTTCCCATCTCCCACTGTAACCCTCAGTTTGGGTCCCAGAGTCCATGGTTTGTTTCCATCTCTGATTTCTTCTGATTTCATTTTCCCTCCCTTCCCCTCTGGTAATAGGCTTAAAAAAAAAAAAAAGTATTTATTTATTTGAGAGAGCATGAGAGAGAGCACAAGTGGGGGCTGGGGAGGGGGAGAAAGAGAGGGAGAATCAGGCTCCCCGCTGAGCAGGGAGTGCAACGCAGGGCCTGATCCTAGAACTCTGGGATCGTGACTTGAGCCAAAGGCAGGCAGACACTTAACTGAGTAAGCCCCCCAGGTGCCCCTTAATAGAGGTTCATAGCAAAATTAAGTAGAAAGTACAGAGACTTCCCATATATTACTTTTTTCCCCGTCACACACATGTTCAGTTTCCTCATACCAATACATTTATTAAAATTGATGAACCTATACTGACACACCATTATTATTCAGAGTACATAGTTTTTATTAGGGTCCACTCGGTGTTGTTCCATGGGGTCTGAAAAATTTATAATGACACGTGTCCATACTAGTATCATACAAAAAGTTTCACTGCCCTTAAAATCCTCTGTTCTCTTCCTGTTTACCCCTGCCTTCCTACTAACTCCTGGAAAATAATTGATCTTTTATACTGTCTGCCTATTTTTACCTTTTCCAGAATGCTATATGGTTGGAATCATACAGTGTATAGTTTTCTTCATAATTGAGTTCTTTCACTTAGTAATATGCAATTAAAGTTACTCCGTATCTTGGGGCGCCTGGGTGGCTCAGTGGATTAAAGCTTTTGCCCTCGGTTCAGGTCATGATCCCAGGGTCCTGGGATCGAGCCCCATTTCGGGCTCTCTGTCTCTGCCTGCCTATCCCCTGCTTGTGATCTCTATCAAATAAATAAATAAAATCTTAAAAAAAAAAAAAGAAAATTACTCCGTATCTTTTGATGGCTTGATAGCTCATTTCTTTTTAGTGCTGAATAATATTCTGTTATTCATTTATCTATTTAATTCATATTCTATATTTTATTTATCTATTCACCTATTGAAGAATATCTTGTTGATTGCTTCCAAGTTGTGGCAATTAGGAATAAAGTTGCTATGAACAGCCATGTGCAGGTCCAGGCTTTTGTGTGGAGATAAATTTTGAACTCCTTTTTATAAATACTGAGGAATGTGATTGCTGGGTTGTATGTTAGGAGTAAATATAGTTATATGAGAAACTGCCAAACTGTTCCTTAGTGGCTCTATCATTTGGTATTCTCACCGGCAGTGAATGAGATTTCCTCTTGTTCCACCTCCTTGCCAGCCTGTGGTGTTGTCATTGTTTTGGATTTTGGCTGTTCTAATGGGCGTGTGGTGGTATCTCATTTTAATTTGTATTTCCCTGATGACCTATGATGGGGAATATTTTTCATATGCTTATTTGCAATCTGTATATCTTCTCTAGTGATGTGTTTGTATGGGTCTTTGGCCCACTTTTTAGTTTGGTTGGTTGTTTTCTTATTGTTGAGTTTTAAGAATTCTTCATATCTTTCAGGTAATAGCCCTTATCAACTGTCTCTTATAAATATTTTTTCCTAGCCTGCAGCTTATCTTCTCATGTTCTTGATGGTGTCTTTTGTAGAGTAGAACTTTTTTTTTTTTTAAGATTTTTATTTATCTATTTGACAGAGATCACAGAAGGCAGAGAGGCAGGCAGAGGGAGGGGGAAGCATGCTCCCCGCTGAGCAAAGAACTCCCCCATGCAGGATTCGATCCCAGGATCCTGGAATCATGACCTGAGCTGAAGGCAGAGGCTTTAACCCACTGAGCCACCCAGGTGCCCTGAGTAGAACTTTTTAATTTTAATGAAGTGCAGTGCCATTGGTGTTATATCTAAAAAGTCATTGCCGGGGCACCTGGGTGGCTTAGTGGGTTAAGCCTCTGCCTTGGCCTCAGATTATGATTCCCGGGTCCTGGGATTAAGCCCCACATTGGGCTCTCTGCTCAGCAGGGAGTCTGCTTCCCTTCATCTCTCTGCCTGCCTCTCTGCATACTTGTGATCTCTTTTCCTCTGTCAAATAAATAAAATCTTAAAAATTAAAAAATTTAAAAAAATAAAAAGTCATTGCCACACTGAAGGTTATGTGGATTTCTTCTTTGTTATTATCCAGGAGTTTTATAGTTTTGCTTTTTACATTTAGTTCTATGATTCATTTTGAGTTAATTTTTGTGAAGGGTGTGAAGTCTATACCTAAATTAACTTTTTTTTGTATGTGGGTGTCCAGTTTCAGCAACACTTGTTGAAAACTGTCTTGTCTCTGTCGCATTGCAATTGCTTTTTTTTTTTTTTTTTTTTTTAAGATTGAAGCAGAAAACCTTAGGCAGGGCTTCATCCCAGGACCCTGGGATCATGACCTGAGACGAAGGCAGAGACTTTAACCCACTGAGCCACCCAGGCGCCCCACATGTAACTTTTTTATTTTATTTTTTAAAGTAAATTCTACCCCCAACAGGTGGCCTGAACTCATGACCCCAAGATCAAGAGTCCCATGCTTTATGGACTGGGCCAGCCAGGCACCCCAAGTATGTGACTCTTGATCTCACAGTTGTGAATTCAAAACCCATGTTGGGCATAGTGCTTACTTAAAAAAAAAAAAAAAAAAAAAGAATGGAATCGGGATGAAATTTTAGTTTGTTTTCCCATACATTTTGGTTTTTAATGTTTTGAGGTTGGGATCAGGTGCCTCTCTTCAGAAGAAATCGAGGATCTAAACTTTATCTAAACTTCACTACACTAAACCTAACTCATTACACCTTCCAATTCAACTCAGCAGATGTCCCTGTGAGAGAACTGGTAGAGAATTTTCTGTGTTTGAAGCTCCTCCATATTTCAGATAACCATGTTAACTCACTTAGCCATTAAAATTTTGTTTTTTCTTTCCCAGCAGGATACTCTTCTCCTTTTCCTCTGCCTATGGCAGTTCTTTCTTTCCTGCTCATGCTTGCAGGTGTGGTCAGTGTCTTAGGATAAAAATAGCTGCTGGTCTCTGCTCACCTAGGAAGGGTTAGTTCATCCCTAGAAGTCAATCCATAGTTCTTCAATGCTTTTAAAGAAAACGTAACTTTGAGTTTATTGCTTATTTTCTTATTAAAAGAGGAACAATGATCTACTGTGACCTGCTTTATCCTAGTTGGGAATGTAATTCCCACAGCTGTACATTTTGAGAACATTTTTCAATAATGGAGGCTCCATTTATATTTGGGTATAGGAGTGAGGGGAGTTTGGACCATGAGTTTTAAAAAATTATGACCAATATTGAGGAGGTCAGTATACTTGTGCCCTAAGCCCCACATAATCTTGAGGTAAGATTTACATCAAATAAAATATTTCTTACATTCTGGAAAGTTATTACATATGTTAAAAAGTGCTTAACTAAATAGGTCAGGCCTAATAAAGACCGATATAGGATTCCGTGGTGTTTGAGAATGATAGGAGAGAAGAGAGACTCATAATTCCTCTAGTTTGACTTTGTATGAGGTGTGACCCAAGGATTTCTTATGAGAAACACTCCTATCGTAGTAGATTTTGATATTGTAATTACAATAGAAGTTTTTTTAACTGACAGAATTGGGAGAATTAGGTCATTTAATCAGAAAAGCTGATTCAGGTGGACCCTTGATATTAGAATACCCAAATAGCAGCTTTTATGATTTATCATAAGGCTATATATTAAGAAGTCCGGAGGTGTGTAGTTACAGGGTTGTTCCATCCAGCAGTTTAGCCATATCATGAGTGCTGGCTATTTCTCAGTCAGTGCTTGCCACTCCTAAGGTATTGACTTTCTGGCTTCAGGACCACTTCTTGGTCCTTAAAGTAGACAGCTGTAGTCCAGGTACCAGGTTCAAATTTAAAGCAAGAATGTTAGTCGGTGGGGTACCTGGTTGGCTTAGCTGTTAAGCGTCTGCCTTTGGCTCAGGTCGTGATCCTGGGGTCTTGGGATTGAGCCCTGCATCGGGTTCCCTGCTCAGTAGGGAGCCTGCTTCTTTCTCTCCAACAACCCCTGCTTGTGTTCCCTCTCTTGCTGTGTCTCTCTCTGTCAAATAAATAAATAAAATCTTAAAAAAAAAAAAAATAGAGCAAGAGCTTAACATTGCAAAGCAATCTGAGAATCTGGGTATAGAATTATTCTTGTTATATTTTTGATTTTTAAAAGACACTTGGCCTATTTTGCTTTTTGCCAGCATGGTCTATTGATGCTCATTAAAACAACTATCTTTCTACTATTTAGTTAATACTTGATTACATTTTATAGTAAAAATAATAAATAGGGGTGCCTGGGTGGCTCAATTGGTTAAGCATCTGTCTTTGACTAAGGTATGATCCTAGGGCCCTGGGATTGAGCCCTACTGTAGGGCTCCCTGCTCCCTGGGGAGTCTGCTTTTCCCTCTCACTCTCCCTTTGTGCGTGTTCTCTCTCAAATAAATAAATAAAATCTTTAAAAAAATAATAAATTGGAATAAATAAGTTTAGGAACAAATGATACTTGGTAATCCTGTCTCACTCAGGTGTGGAATAACAAGGTAGTTTACTCGTTGTGAGTCTGTCCATGTGCTCCAGGTATTAGTTTCTTTTACCTAGGGAAAAGTGAGTATTAGTTAATCCAGCAAGTTACTTAAGTGGAGATCAGTTAAGAAAGTTACCACCATATAGTAAAATACCCTGTTATTTTATCTGGGAAAATGTTATGCTGTTTAGAACATAATAAAGCATCTCTCATGAAAACCTTTTTCTTAGGACTTCATTTTCACCATTCCCTGAGACAAATTTATTATTAATAAAAAATGTACATAACAGGATGTTTGAGAAATGGGAAGTAACTTAAAAAATAGATGTTCCTCTCTAAATCTTTGGGTTCTTTTCAAAATGTGTTTTTTTTTTTAAAGATTCATTTATTTTATTTTTATTTTTTTAAAAGATTTTATTTATTTATTTGACAGACAGAGATCACAAATAGGCAGAGAGAAAGGAGGAAGCAGGCTCCCTGCTGAGCAGAGAGGCTTGATCCTAGGACCCTGAGATCATGACCTGAGCCAAAGACACAGACTTTAACCCACTGAGACATCCAGGTGCCCCAAGATTCGTTTATTTTAGAGAGAGAATGTGCATGCATGTGCCAGCATGGGGGCAGAAGGGGAGCATCTGAAGCAGACTTCCTGCTGAGGGCAGAGCCCATGACCCTGAGATCATGATATGAGCCAAAACCAAGAGTCAGACACTTAACTGACAGAGCCACCCAGGTGCCTCCAAAATAATTTTTAAAGTTGCATTTCAGTTTCATATGGTCTTTAATTATGAAAAGGCATTATTGTGAAATTTTTAAATTATATATTATCATTGTATTACCCACAAGAAAAAACACTTAGGGACGCCTGGGTGGCTCAGTCGTTGGGCGTCTGCCTTCAGCTCGGGTCCTAATCCCCAGGGTCCTGGGATTGGGTCTCATGTCGGGCTCTCTGCTTGGCGAGAAGCCTGCTCCTCCCTCTCCCACTCCCCCTGCTTGTGTTCCCTCTCTCACTGTCTCTCTCTGTCAAATAAATAAAATCTTAAAAAAAAAAAAATTAAATACTTTGTTCTTTTAAGGGCACTTGTTCTTCAAACTTTTTCTGTGGAGAAAATTTTCTTTTCATATTCTTTTCCTTAAAAAAATTATAATTTAGGTAAATGAAAGAGTGGCCTTCAAATTTTTTATTCTTCAACTTATTAAAAATTTTTGAAAAGCAGTATATATACTTGGAAATGAAAATGTTACTAATAATTACTAGATAGAAAATGAAAAGTGAAAGCCTCCTTACCTCTTCTCTCTTTCTGGTCCCATTCTCCAGTGATAAAGCACTTTTGTCTGAGTGTTTACAGTGTAACTGAAATAAATCAAGCTATGTATGTATAGTTTATATTTAGGAAGCTGTATATAAATGTGTGGGTAAAATCTTTTCTTCCAATTTTTATTATTTTTAAGTTCTGTCAGTTGCCTTTAATTCTATTTTTTAAAAGATCTTATTTATTTATTTATTTGTCAGAGAGAGAGAGAGCACGTGCTTGCACTCAAGCAGGCACAGTGGCAGGCAGAGGGAGAGGGAGAAACAGGCTCCCCACTGATCAAGGAGCCTGGTGCGGGGCTCGATCCCAGGACCCTGGGATCATGACCTAAGGCAGTGGCTTAACCAACTGAACCACCCAGGTGTCCCTGCTTTTAATTTTAGTATTTATAAACATTTGACTCCTTGATGCTTCTATTATTCCCCTCTCAACCTTCCAGTTTCTCAGTTGTAGTTAATTATTGTAGGTATTCTGTAAGTATTAAATTAATTCACTGTTAACCATTGAAGTAGTTTTCATTCCTCTCTTACGGATTGCAAAACAGGCACAGAAGGATTAAGCTTTTGCTTTCATAAAGAGAGGCTTTGATTCTTCAAGCATGTACCATCCTTTCAAAAATAAATATTTATAATGTACTTGATTTACTGTGCTCTGAGCTTGGGATGTAGTGGTGTGTCAAATGAGGTCTTGGTCCTTTTGTAGTTTATGGTCCATATGGTGTTTTTCATTATAAAACCTCGACAACCTAGGCATCCTAAAACTCCAGATCCCTGTAGCTTCTATCATTCCTAGATCAAAGAGAATTGGTCCTAGAATACAGGATTTACCAAAACAAATAATTCTACTGGAGGACTAGAAGTTTTCAGGGGTTCTAGCTTTTACTTATTCAGCTTAAATATTGTAGGAAACCAGAAAAATCTTGCTGTCGTAATATATCTAAAAAATGAAAAGTCCATAAAGTGTCTTTAGAATAGAGTCAGATTTTCCCAATGTGAAACTTAAATTCCTATATAAATTATTTTATATGTAGGAGATACAATAATAACAATAACACAACACAAATGACATTAATTAAAGGCTTCCTGTCTACCAGTGGCTGATCCAACTTTTTACTTATATAGAACTCCTTATTTTTTTTAGCAAATCATGAAGTAGTTACAGTTAATTTATAAATGAGGAAATAACGCAGAAAGAAGGATATGTATTTGCCTAACATCACATAGGTACTAAGTAATGAAATTAGCTCTAGAGTCCTTTTATAGTAGACTGTAGGTTTTTGCTTTTTATTTGAACTCCAACAAAATATATTGTGTATATGATTATAATTTAGCTCAGAGAAATCAGTTGACCCCAGTTTTAAACTAAAGTCCGCTCAGATGATCTTCTGTATTCTTTCAAATTTTTAAAAACACAAAGGTTTTAAGTGACAAGACACATTTCTTTATAATACGAAATTGGCATCCATGTTATGACGTATATATATTTTTGTTTTTGCTGTTGTCCATCCTGCCTGTTATATACAGCTGCCAAATTCATCTTCATTTGGTTCAAGTACAGTCATGACTTTTGCTTATCTAAAATCTTTCTTGATTTCTCCCTATTTCTACTAGGCATTCATGGCCCAGCCAGCATTATTGGTTCTTGTCTGCCCTTGTAAATGTATTTCTCATTTCCTTATAAATTCTCTTCTCTAGCAAAATTGATACACTCATTGTCTTTTGCATTGCTTTAATTTTTCCACCTCTAGTTTTTAGTTTGTACATTCTTCTACCAGGAATGCCTTCCCATTCTCATCATACTCTTCAAGGGGAAATACCATCCCTTCTGTGAAACATTTTTGGGTTTCTCTTTAAGCCCAAAAGGGTTTTTCTTGGCTCAAAATCGTTGTAATACTTTTTAAAATACTTGCTTTCTCTTGGAAGTTCATGCTTCAATTTGTTAACTTCTGTTTTTTAGAATTAAGAAATGTATTAAATATGCATATTGGTTGTAAGACTAATTCTGGATTCAGAAACATAAAAAGTTGAGTTTGAATCAAGGAAAACTTCCTTTCAACCATAGAAGTATATGGATTGCACCTTCTGTTACAGATAATTGTATTATGTATTTTTCCTATTCAGTTTTTAAGATTCTTGAGATCAGTGCGGCAAAATAGTGAGCTTTAATTACATTAGAAAGATGTGGTTTTCTAGTGAGCCTCTTACTAGTTATGTGACCATAGCAAGTTAACTAAACCTTTTTCACTTGTTTTTTTTTTTTTTTAATCTGTAAAAAGTTTAAAAAAGTCTTATGAGGTAATTTTTTACGCTATTTGTTATTCAAACTTCATTACTATATTCCATAGTTTAAAAGTTATTATTAAGGGGCACCTGGGTGGCTCAGTGGGTTGAGCCTCTGCCTTTGGCTCAGGTCGTGATCTCAGGGTCCTGAGATCGAGCCCCACATCGGGCTCTCTGCTCAACAGGGAGCCTGCTTCCTTCTCTCTCTCTGCCTGCCTCTCTGCCTGCTTGTGATCTCTGTCTTTCAAGTAAATAAATAAAATCTTAAAATAAAAAGTTATTATTAAGGGGCGCCTGGGTGGCTCAGTGGGTTAAAGCCTCTGCCTTCAGCTCAGGTCATGATCCCAGGGTACTGGGATCGAGCCCCGCATCGGGCTCTCTGCTCAGCGGGGAGCCTGCTTCCTCCTCTCTCCCTGCCTGCTTCTCTGTGATCTCCGTCTGTCAAATAAATAAATAAAATATTTTTAAAAAGTTATTATTAAAATTATTATTAAATTTTAAAAATTACTACTAAAAAGATCATTTTTTCCATTATGTAGGATTACAGGCAACACAAGAGACAGATAAGTAAACATATCTAAATCATACGGAAAGTGCTACAGTAGTAATACATACAGGGTACTGTCTGAAGATAGAGCTTAAGGATATCCAACAAAGGTTGGAAAAGTGAGGTTAATACTTAAGTAGAGTCGGAAAGGACAAGTTAGGAGTCCTTTGTGTCCAGGAGAGTGTAGAGCAGAGGTATTGGACTAGAAGAATAATGGGTGTAAAAGTTGGGATATTTTAAGTATTATGACCCATGACTGGGTCATGTGTTAGGAAAGCTTCAAGAGAGGGAGCTTGAAGAGGTAGATGAGGAGCTAGATCAGAAATGATCTGGTGAAGGTATCGCAGATAAGGGCACCTGAGTTGGCTCAGTTGGTTAAGCATCTGCCTTCAGCTCAGGTCACGATCCCAGAGTCCTGGGATCAAGTGCCATGTCCAGCTCCCTGCTCAGTAGGGAGTCTGCTTCTCCCTGTCCCTTTTTCCCTCCCCTTGCTCATGGGCTTGCTCGCTCACTCGCTTGCTCTCAAATAAATAAAATCTTTAAAAAAAAAGAAAAGAGTATCACAGATGAAAAAACCTACAAGAAAACGCTGTTACCATAATGATAGTAATATTATTTATTGGGTGTTTATTATTTGTGTTAGGCACTGTGCTTAGTATTTTATCATGTTTTTTCAGCTTCTCAAAAAATTTGTATTACAGTTTTTAAAAAAATTTTTTTTAGTTTTTAAAGATTTTATTTATTTATTTGACAGAGAGATCACAAGTAGAGAGGCAGGCAGAGAGAGAGAGAGAGGAGGAGGAAGCAGGCTCCCCGCTGAGCAGAGAGCCCGATGCGGCTCAATCCCAGGACCCTGAGATCATGACCTGAGCCGAAGGCAGAGGCTTAACCCACTGAGCCACCCAGGTGCCCCTGTATTACAGTTTTTATATACATTTTATAGGCAAGGAAATGAGGGTTTAGAGAGGTTAAGTAATTGGCCCAAGGCAACACAGCTAGTAAATAGCAGAGTCTGGACTTGAATCTTGGTATCACTGATTTTTAAAGTCTTTATCTCTTTTTGGTGCTCCCTAGATCAGTGGTGTGCACACATGGTAGGTGTTCAGTACATATTTCTTGAATTGACTGAATTTTTTTCACCTAATTGCCATTTAATTATTTGACTTCATACTTCATAGTTCAGTGAAGGTCACACCGAGTAGAAACATATCTCTATCAGTAATGCTGATAATATATGATTATTTTCACACAAACACACACACACACACACACAGGTCCATACACGCACTTAAAACCAGCTGCTTGGGATAGTTAAGTATATTAATACCTTTATTACACCATTTTACAAAAGTAGAATAACTAGGAAATATAGACAAGCTAAAAGGAAAAAAACTAAATCACTCATTTAAAAGATGAAAAGATTACTGTTTTTTACATAAAAGTTATTTAAAGAATATAACCACGCCTTAAGAAAAATCAGTTAATTCCTTAATATCAGATGTTTCCTTAGAGTTCAAAGCTCTCCAAGTACAGTTTCTGTACTGTTCATTTGTTTGAATTAAGATCCATATATTGCGTTTGTTGGTATATCTCTTAGGTCTCTCTTAATTTAAAAGTTTTCCGTCTATGTCTTTTTTCTTAAAATATTGGTAATTTTTTAAAAAGCTGGTTGTTGGTTTTATTTCTCAGGGTATTCTTCCATGGGTATTCTTGTTCAGCCTTTTATTAAAGTGATTAGTATGAACTTCAGTATTTAAAGTTTTTAGTATAAAGTTAGTATTGAAGTGATTAGTATGAAATTGGGGTGTAATTTGCATACAGTTAAATGCACAGAAATTAAATGTTTGGTGAATTTTGACAATTGTATACATCAGTGTATCTGCCACTTAATGTGTTTTGGTTTTGATTAATATATTTTTTAAATGGGAAAAGAGGAGAAATCCTTTCCATTCTTTAGATTCTTAAGTTTCGAGTAAGTACAGTGGCAAAGGAACAACAAATAATCATTGATTGCTATTAGGAATATAAAGCTTTCACAGCCAGATGGGTGAATTAAGAAAATTTGGGGTTTGGAAAATACACTCATTAGCAGAGGGATGTTTGTAACATGTTAGAGCTAAAGGTGAGAAGTTTAAATGCACTGCATTGGAATTTATATTTTTGCAGAAAGCTATCACTGTTTGATTATTCCTCTAAATTGTATGTACCCTTCCCCTACAATCTTTCCCTCTGCCTCAGTTTCAAGCAGCAGATAGTCTCCTCTAAACATTTTTTTAAAAAATTTATTTATTTATTTGACAGAGAGAGAGATCACAAGTAGGCAGAGGGGCAGGCAGAGAGAGAGGGGGAAGCAGGCTCCCAGCTGAGCAGAGAGCCTGACATGAGGCTCGATCCTGGGACCCTGAGATCATGACCCAAGCTGAAGGCAGAGGCTTAACCCACTGAGCCACCCAGGCACCCCTTATCTAAACCTTTTAAAGTCAGGAGGATTGTGTGGTTATTAACTCCAAGAAAGAGATAACCACAGTTGAGGCCTATAAATGTCTTGAGTATGTTATTTGCCAGGCATGGCCAACATGCTTCTTTCATCTGTCCATGATGTTGTATTTAACTTAGGGAACTTTATTGATTAACCTGTGCTTTCTTAGAGTAGTGTGCTGATCTTAGTTTGGTATCATTAGGAAGGTAGAATGGAAGTTCCTGAGTGACTACTCTGTGTAAGAAATTATTATTATTATTTTTTAAAGATTTGATTTATTTATTTGACAGAGAGATCACAAGCAGAGAGGCAGGCAGAGGGCGGGGGGAGCGGAAGCATTCTCCCCATCGAGCAGAGAGCCCCCATGTGGGACTCTATCCCAGGACTCTTGAGACCATGACCTGAGCCAAAGGTAGAGGCCTAACCCACTGAGCCACCCAGGAGCCCTGAGAAATTATTTTAAATACAACCCTCTTAAAAACTAAGTGATGGAGGTGATGACAGCTATTTTGTACATAGCCTAGATGAGGAAACAGAGTTTGTGATTTGCGCAAGGTCGTATAGCTAGTAACAACAAAACAAGGCTTTAAACCCTGAAAAATTTTTTTTAAGTTTTTATTTATTTATTTGACAGAGACCATAAGCAGGCAGAATGGCAGGCAGAGGGAGTGGTAGAAGCAGGCTTCCTGTTGAGCAGGGTGTCTGACTCGGGGCTCTATCCCAGGATCCTGGGATCATGACCTGAGCTGAAGGCAGTTGCTCAGCTGACTGAGCCACCCACGCACCCTTAAACCCTGAATTTTTACCCCAGAACTGTTTTGGTTTGTTTTTTTAAAGATTTTATTTGTCAGAGAGAGTGCGCACGCACAAAACAGGGAGTAGGAGGCAGAAGGAGAAGCAGGCTCCCCACTGAGCAGAACTTGATCCCAGGACTTTGGGAACATGATCTGAGCCAAAGGCAGAAGCTTAACTGACTGAGCCACTCAGGAGTCTCTCTTTCTTCTTATTTTGTTTTGATAATTCAGCTCAGGAACTATCACTTTTTTAAAATTTTTTAAAGATTTTATTTACTTATTTGAGAGAGAGAGAACACAAGCAGGGGGACTGGGAGAGGGAGAATCAGGCTCCCCACTGAGTAGGGAGCCCAGCGCGGGGCTAGATCATGGGATCGTGACCTGAGCCAAAGGGAGACGCTTAACTGACTGAGCCACCCAGGCACTTAAGACTTTCTTAAAAGTGGAGGTTACTTAAAATTTCCAGTTCCTCATTGAATTTGTAGTTCAACTTTTGAAATGAGAAGTCTCCTTTTTCATTTTATTGAAAATGGGTTTATTTTAGAAGCATTTCCCAAATTAACATAGTAATATAAATTTGTTTTTTAAGAGGTGATACCTTCTTTATGTTTTAAAACTTGTTTACTTAAATTCATATTTAATTTCTAATTTGTAAAGAAATTACTTCTGTGGCTATTGTTTCTGCTCCTTTTCAGATCTTGAGAACTTTTTTTTTTTTTTTAAGATTTTATTTATTTGCCAGAGAGAGAGAGAGAGAGAGAGAGTACACACAAGCAGGCAGAGAGGCAGGCAGAGGCAGCGAGAGAAGCAGGTTCCCCGCTGAGCAAGGAGCCCGATGTGGGACTCGATCCCAGGACCTTGGAATCATGACCTGAGCCGAAGGCAGCGGCTTAACCAACTGAGCCACCCAGGCGTCCCAGATCTTGAGAACTTTTTAACCAATCATAATCACCTGAAGTTTACTTTATCTTTGGGTGCTCTATGTTTTAAAAAAAATTCTCATTTTAAATACTTCAGATTGTTTTGTTACATTTACCAAGCATATTACTAGACTTTTTGTCCCCAAGATCCCTACCCCTTTCCTCAAAAAAATCACTCAAAATTGTTTAAGAAAATCAGCTTCTTCTCTGACTTGCTTTAATATTTTTTAAAAATGTAGTTACTTTTTTCTTGGTTTTATTGAGCTTTCATAGTCTTAAAAGATCTCAGGATCATGGTTTTCTCTAGTAGAAGTACGTATTGCTTCTTGAAAGGCCTTTTTTCTTTTCTTTTTTTTAATGTAGAGTTGGTTGGGTAAGACAAATGAAACAACCAGTTAAGCTCATTCCTTCTGTACTTATTATGAACTTCAAAGCTCCTAGTTTTAACCTCTGGTTCAGTCCCATCTTACTAGATTTAAGTGGCTTTTGTTTTGTTTTTTTTTTCATGCAGGTTCTGCTCATTAATCACCACGAGTGTGGATCTGAAGAAGAGTTTATTACCTCTCTTTTTTTGAGTATGTTAACTTCAGATACACACAACGTAGCTTCTCCTTCCCTATTAGATTCTTAGAAGGTAGTTATATTTTTCTAGTCTCCTTCTTGTGACTTTGATAGTTGTGATCAATAAGAATAAAAACTATTCCTTACTACATATTGGGCTATTGCATGCAAATCAGTTCATTTAAAACCTCCTGGAGGTCTTTGGCATGCCAGACATAAAACCATGAGTGTGTGTTTGCGGAGGTAACCATGTTCCAAAGAAATTTATGAGTTAAATTCTTTTCTCAGGAAACTGGGAGAGTTATCTTTTAGGCTCTGGGAATCACTGACTTTAAGGGGCTTGTTTTTGGTGTGTGATTTTCAAAATTAATTTAACATGGGAAATGATAAGAATATTATATGGTATTAGATTTCTGAATGAGTAGTATAGAGAAACTAGTTTGCATTGTACCTACTGTATGCTTAACAAAATAGCTGATTCATATCTTATTAGTTAAACATTGAGAATATTTTTCCATACTTGCAGTTTTTAGATACATCAATATATTTTTCTTCTATGTGAATCTGATAAATGAAATATGATAACATAAAATTAATTCATATGTTTTATATCTAGGGTTGGAAAAAGGAAAGAATTTTGGCTGAATATCCTGATGGCAGGATAATAATGGTTCTTCCTGAAGACCCAAAGTATGCTCTGAAAAAGGTAAATGTCTAGTGAAATTTCATGTAGAATGGATAATGTCTAATTTTTTATTTGAGAGAGCAGGGGAGGAACAGAGGGAGAGGGAGAAGCAGGCTCGCCACTGTGCAGGAAGCCTGACAAGGGGCTCAATCCCAGGACCTTGGAATCACGACCCAAACCTAAAGTAGATGCTTAACCAAGCCACCCAGGTGCCTCTGGATAATGTAATTTTGTAGTTAGTTTAAGAGGGTGATGTATTACTGGCATAGCACGTTCAAACACCAGCTCTAGAAATAAAGAATAAACATTTAAAGAATATACTTAAAAATTATGCTTAAACTTATAATGGGTCTAGGATTTTGAAACAGATTTTTAGTGAATTGGTTAGTGTCCCATGTTATCAGTAATTTGAGTGATGGAATAAAAGGCGTGCTAGTTTATAATGCCACATAAGTGACTTCAGAATTACAAGGGTACCTGGCTGGTTCAGTTGCAAGACTGTGTGATTGTTGATCTTAGGGTTGTGAGTTCGAGTCCCACATGGGGTGTAGAGATCAGAGATAACTTAAATAAAAAATTAAGGGCTGGGGTGCCTGGGTGGCTTAGTGGATTAAGCCTCTGCTGTCAGCTCAGGTTATGATCCTGGGGTCCTGGGATCGAGCCCCGCATCGGGCTCTCTGCTCAGCGGGGAGCCTGCTTCCCCCCCACCCCTTCCGCCACCTGCCTCTCTGCCTACTTATGATTTCTCTCTCTGTCAAATAAACAAATTAAATCTTTAAAAACAGCAAACGCCTGGGTGGCTCAGTTGGTTAAGCCGCTGCCTTCGGCTCAGGTCATGATCCCAGGGTCCTGGGATCGAGTCCCACATCGGGTTCCTTGCTCGGCGGGGAGCCTGCTTCTCCCTCTGCTTCTGCCTGCCTCTCTGTCTGCCTGTGCTTGCTCGCTCTCTCTCCTTCTGTCTCTGACAAATAAATAAATAAATAAATAAAATTAAACAACAACAACAACAACAAAAACCCCAAAAAACAAAAAACAACAATGACAACAACAACAACAAAAACCCCCAAAAACAAAAAAAACTTAGGGGTGTGCCTGGGCGGCTCAGTCAGTTAAGCATCTGACTCTTGATTTTGTCTCAGGTCATGCATGATCTCAGGGTTGTGAGAACAAGCCCTGCATTGAGCCCCACATTGGACTCCCTGCTCAGTGTAGAATCTGCTTGGCATTCTCCCTCCCTCTCTCTGTGCCCCTCCCCCTGCTTTGGCTCTCTTCCCTCTAAAATAAATAAATAAATCTATTAATTAAAAATTTGAAAAATGTATTACTTTCCTTTAAAAAATTAGAATTATAATTAAATTTTGACAACAAAAAATTAGCAATTGTAAAGTTTTATATTGAGAGTAAATTTTTAAACAAAAGCTTATTGTAGAAGAAGATAGAATAATAGGTCATAGAGGTTCACCTGGGTGACACAGTCAGTTAAGAATCTGACTTTTGGTGTTGGCTCAGGTCGTGATCTCAGGGTCATGAGATCATGTCCCATGATGGATTCTGCTGAGTGTCTGCATAACACTGTTTCTCCTTCTGCCCCTCCCCCCACTGCTCTTCATTTTCATAAATAAATTTTTAAAGTTATAGAAGTTCTGAAATTAAACATGAGATAAACATATAATGTTCAGGAAAAAAGATATCTGATTTATAGTTATAAGGTAGAAAATTTAAAGAAGTTCTCTTAGCTGGTGTTGAGCCAGGCTTAGTCCAAATTTAGAGTTCCATACTTTGAAGATTCTGGAATCATTTTATTATTTTGTGTATCTTAAGAGGCAAGAAACCATAGGATAAACTTATTTTAAAATGAGTTAATATTTTTTTTTAAGATTTTTTTTTTTAATTTGACAGATCACAGAAAGACAAGCAGAGAGGGAGAGGGGGAAGAAGGCTCCCTGCTGAGCAGAGAGCCTGATGTGGGGCTTGATCCCAGGACCCCGAGATCATGAGCTGAAGGCAGAGGTTTAACCCACTAAGCCACTCAGGCACCCATGAAATGAGTTAATATTAATTACATTTTGAAATAATATGCTCAAATGTTTTTTCATCCTCCATTTGCTTTTTCTGAAGTACCTTATAATGTAAAGCAGTATTTTTTGAAAAACTTAGTTTCACTGGAGTATGTCCAAAGTGTCTAGAAAACACAAGGAAAATGTTTTATTCTTTTTTTTAAGCTTAACTATTGGACCTCTTTAAATTTAGTAAAACATCACTTGAAAGGGTGAGCCTAATATTTGAAAATATAACTAACATTCTACTTTATATTGTGTTTTATGACTTTTCACGTATCTTTTATTATGTATGACTGGACAATCCCTGATAACCAAATAAGTCCTCATACTACCACTGCCTAATAATATAGACAGTAACATTTAGAATGACACGTAACCATGCCACTTGCCTTGTATTTGAAACGTTGATCCTTGTCACAGAAAGAAATTTTGTTAATTAATTTTGGATTAGTGATTGACTCAATGAAAATTAAATCATGTAATTTTTGGAATTTCAACTATTACCATTGGAAATGAATAGTGGGAACTTTGCTACACCACCATATGTGGCATCAGACTTTTCTTGACTAAGAATCTTCAGGAAATGCTAATTTCCTCATTTTAGTTTCTCAGGACAAAATATTAGTAGCAATGTAGTATGTTACTACTTAGTAATCCATAATGGGTTAAAAATTAAAATCTAAGGAATTGTGAGTCATTTGCCTTCAGGAACTGAATTGTGAGTTGTGTTATGGGATACTATTCCAGTATTAGGAGGACTGGAGTTTTCATCATGTCAGAGGTATGAATACTTAACCCTCCGAGGGTTTATTTTCATTTTAAACTTAGTAGTAACACAAGTGAATGTTGGACTGAATATTTGCATTTTATTTTTTAATTGGGGAAGGAACTAATAATTGAGTACCTACAAAAACCTTTGACCCTTCAGAAGCTCGAGTTTATCATATTTGACTTTGACTGTAATTCTAGGAGGTAGACTAGAAGAAGCACAGTTTGATGCCATATTAGCATTATGGATTCAAAGCTCTGTTCCCTGGTTTTCTTGATGTCCAGTATCTGACATAGGAGAGTTACTTTCGAACTTACTTTCTTGCATATACATTTGCAAGGGACCGTAGACCAAGAGATGTTGGATTTAAGTAAGATAATATTTATAAAGTACATAGTATCTGGCCAGTGGTTGTTAAGAAGTAAATGTGTGTTTCTTCCTCTGTGCCCACTTCCATTTTACTGATGAGAGTACTAACTAAGGCTTGGGAAGAAAAGTGCCTTGCCTGGCTAAGATTCCAGTGAAGTTCTCCAATTCACAAACCCATGATGCTTCTAATGCTCTAATGTTCTTATTCTCTATTGTAGGAGCTCTCAGTTTTCTTGTTAATTAGACTGCAAGGCTTGACATTACTGTCCAGTTCTTTCCCCATTTTGCACATTGTTCCACAGGCCTTGAAACCATTATTGGTTAACATAATCATTGGGAAGAACTCTTCTTTAGGCAGTATCCTGCTTGGAATAAAATACTCAACTTACTGAACTGAAATAGTATGTCTTAACATGTATACAATGCTTTCTTTCATTGTTACAAAAAAATACTGTTTTTTATTTGGCAGGTTGACGAGATTAGAGAGATGGTTGATAATGATTTAGGTTTCCAGCAGGCCCCACTAATGTGCTATTCCAGAACTAAAACACTTCTCTTTATTTCTAATGACAAAAAAGTAGTTGGCTGCCTAATTGCGGAACATATCCAGTGGGTAAGTTAAGTGACTTTTTTAAAGAGTGTTCGTATGTAATTCAGTGTCTGACGAGTTGACTGTGTAATCTTGAGTAAAAGTCATGGTAAATTTACAACATTTTATGTATGTGAATGTGAATGTTGGAATTGCCATGTGTAGGTTTTGACTAAGCAGAGTTGTATCTTGCATGGGAATTAGTTTCTCAAGTCAGTATATAAAATAAAAATTCTGTAAATCAAAAAGTACTGTTATATTTTGTTTAGGAAGTTTCCATGTTGGGTATTAATGTAATGTTTGTCTCATTCCTTAAGCACTGGAGTAAAGCAGAGGTTGGCAAACTATTACCTGAGGGCAAAATCCAGCCTATTTTTATAAATTAAAATTATAATATAATTACAATATAATATATATACAATATAATATTAAGCAATGCCCATTTGCTTACATGCTGTTTCTGGCTGACTTACACTAGACTGAGTTGAGTAGTTGCAATAGAAACCTGGTGGTCTTCAAAGCCTAGCTAAAATACTATCTGTCCAGTTCTTTATAAAAAGTTGCCCATCCCCAGAATAGATTACCACTTCTTTGAGTTTTAGGTGAGAAGTTGACTTGTATTTAGGAGCCAAATTGTACAAAAAAGAATCACAGTAAGGGGTATATTCACATTGGGTAAGTTACAGACCAACTTAAGAGAACAGAAGATTCTAGACCCTCTAATCATGCTCATTTTGAGGAATACCTCATTTGAATTCTTTTTTCAGCTGAGTTCTTGTTTGTGAATTCAGTGCACATTGGATTTGACTTTTGTTCAGTTGGTATCTTTCTGGACATTAATAATTTCCTGAAAACATGTTTTATCAAAATTTTCTTACAAAATGTCAGAACAAGTCTTTGAGTGAGTTTCTATGTGTTAATTTTTAAAAATCAGTCTTAAGTTGTGTAGCTTTATGAATCTTGCTGTTTATATTTTAAAAATTGATTTACATGAATAGCTGTGATAAGGTAATTTGTGGATATAAATTTGATATAAAATGACTTGTAGAGTTTGCCATATTGAAATTGAGTTAATTTTACATAGTGTATACCCTTGTGTTTTTTTAAATTTCTATTCTCCCAAGTTCTATTTGCAGTGTTTAGAGAATAGTTATGTAATGTTCGTTAATTCTTCATCGTGTTGTCTCATTGTTTTAAGATTTGTACCATGTTCCATCAGAAGGTTGGCTGTGGTCCAACTAGACTGATAGAGGAGATGCTATGTTTTTTATAGCACTTTAGTTTTCTTTGTTTTTTTTTTTTCGTTTGTTTGTTTTGTTTTTTTAAAGAGATGGGAGTGTGGGGAAAGCAGCTTTTTAAATTGATTCTTCTGCCATCCCTCCTCGTAATTCTGCACAGCTGTGACCCCTAGAACTATGGCAGCGATCACAGAAACAGTTGTTATGATTGCTGAGTTCTTGATGTGTACTTTTGCTTGTCCTTAGAATGTAGGAGGTAGAGAAAAAAAAGGACCAGCCCTGCTGGGCAGGGTATTTTGTATGTATTACCTTATTTAATTTCTCTACAATTTTCTGAGAGAAGTGGTAGATATCTCTAGTTTATAGATAAGGAACCCAAATCTTAATTTGTTGACTGCTTTTGTGGTCAAAACTAGTAAGTGAATTAGAATAGAATGTAGAGTCAGGTCTGTTTCCTGAAGTAAGAAGGAAAGCATAAGTGGCCCCCATAGTTTGTTAAGCCGGACAAATGTAGCAGCCTCTGCACTAAGGTCAGTACTAGACAGTTGCTAATTCATATTCTCACTTTAAAATTTTTCCGTCTTTAATTTTGATACCTTAGGGGTACAGAGTTATAGAAGAGAAGCATCCAGTTATCAGGTCAGAAGAAGAAAAAGTCAGATTTGAAAGGCAGAAAGCCTGGTGCTGCTCAACATTACCAGAGCCTGCAATCTGTGGGATCAGTCGGATATGGGTGTTCAGCATGATGCGTCGGAAGAAAATTGCTTCTCGCATGATTGAATGCCTGAGGTAACTGAATGTCATTCTTCAAGTCCTTTTCTGTAGTTTTAAGATTTAAGTGGATTTTTCATATCAAGATTGGCATTTAATCTTAAATGTATAACTTCTATTTTAATTCAAAATTTGCATAAGATTGTCAGTATATTGGATCTTTGTTTTTTATGTGAATTTAATCTGGGGGTGGGGGGGGCGCAAGCACTATCAGTTAAATCCTATTAAACTATTTTTACTTACTTGTCACTAATGGTATTAGGCCAAAATAATCCACTTATTTCAAACTGTTCAGTATTGGAGAATTTTAAAGATAACCAAATAAATGTGGGAAGGTTTTTTTGGAATTAAAAAAAAATTGCTTTTACAAAAATTTGTCTTAAATTAAGAATATCATTTGTAAATTATCTAAGTCTCCTACTAGTTTTTTCTTTTTGCTTTTGTTGCTTGATTTTAAATTAAATGTATAGAGGAAGACTCAGATAAATCGCACGTTTTGTTTTCTGTTCTTTCAAGCACCTTTGCCAAAGGGTTAATGGAGGTTCATATTAATGCAGATGATGTTTTATTCCTAGAATCCCTGTCTATTATCTGTAGATACAGCTTTCAAAGTAATCCATCATTGTTGGAAGTTCCTAACTAAGGCTCTAGGAATCTTAGAACCTTAATGTGTTTGGTTTTTCCTTCTTATTTTATTATAGGTAGTGATCCAGGAGGGCTCAGGTCTACTCACTCTTGTCATGACAAGAGGCGGGTCTTATTTTAGCTCTTTCAGAACTAAACCTGGAAAATGCAGCTGTTTAAATAATTGTCCGATATATGAGGGTATTGCTCCTCCTTTAAATATTGTAAATTTAGGTCTTATGACAATCTTAAGTTTATAAAAACGTTAAACAGGATAGCCATTGCCTTTGTTCTGTGCGATAATGCGATGCCCCCATAAGCTTCCTGTTAAAACTCATACAGAGTTTCTACTTTTTTCATTTATTGTTCTTATGTACCTAGCTCACTTTGTTAAGATTACAGTGTGAAAATTCTAATAGTCTGTATCTTGGCTAAATTAAAAAATTGTTTTTAAATAGCAGCTTTATTGATATAATTACATAGCATAAGATTTATCTCTTTAAATTATATAATTCAGTGGGTTTTAATGTATTCACAAGGCTGTGCAGCCATCACCACTGTCTAATTCCAGAACATTTCCATCGCTGCCCCCCCCCCCAAACCCACACTCATTAGCAGTCATTCCCCATTTCCCTCTCCCTTACTTTTTGGCGGTCACGAATCTACTTTCAGTCTGAATGGATTTTCCTGTTCTGAACATTTCATACAACGAATTCCTGTAATATACGACCTTTGTCACTGGTTTCTTTCCTTCTTAGCATGCTTCAGAGCTCATCCGTGCTGTAGCATGTGTTTGTGTGCTTCATCCCTTTTTTTATTGCCAGATAAAATCCTGCTGTGTGGATGTGCATTTCATTTATCCATTCATCAGTTGATGAATGTGGGGTGGGGTGGTTACACTTCTTTGGCTGTTAGGAATAATCTGTAAACATTTCATGTACAAATTTTTGTTTATTTTTATTTCCCTCTGTAAGTAGAGAAATATTTGCATTTTTTAAAAGATTTTATTTATTTATTTGATAGAGATCACATAGTAGGCAGAAGAAGCAGGCAGACAGAGGGGGGCTCGATCCCAGGACCCTGAGATCATGACCCAAGCCGAAGGCAGAGGCTTAACCCATTGAGCCACCCAGGCACCCCGCATTTGCATGTTTTATTTCTCTTGGTATATACCTAGGAGTAGAATTGTTGGGCCATATAGTAAATGTATGTATAACATTTTGAGGAGCTGCCAAATTGCTTTTCAAAGCAGCTATACTATTTTACAGTCACACCAGCAATATATGAGGGTTCTAATTTCTCCACATCCTCACTAGCACTTGTTATTGTCTGTCTTCTTAATTTTAGTCATCCTAGTGAATATGAAGTGGTATTTCATTTTGGGTTTGATTTACATTTTCCTAATGGCTAATGAGCATCTTTTCATGTGCTTATTGGCCATTTATGGATATTCTTTGGAGACTGCCTATTCAAATCCCATGTCCGTTGTTAAACTAGTTTATCTTTTTCTTATTTTAATAGTTTTTTATATATTCTGGAGAGAAGTCCCTTATCAGATATAAGATCTGCAGATATTTTCTACCTTTTCATAGCTGTCTTTTCATCTTCTTGGTGTCCTTGAACGCACAAAGTTCTTTAATTCTGAACTCCAAATTACGTATCTTTTTCTTTTGTCACTTGTGTTTTTGGTGTCCTAAGAAGCCATTTCCTAATGCAAGGCTACAAAGATTTATACCTGTATTTTCTTCCAGGAGTTCATAATTTTAGTTCTTACATTTAGGTCTTTGACCATTTTAAGTTAATTTTTGTGTATGATGTGGGATTGGATCCAACAACTTTCTCTTTTTCATTCCAATCGTCCCTGTGCCATTTATTAAGCTGACTGTTCTTTTCCATTGAGTGGTCTTGGCATCCATGTCAAAAATCATTGATTGTGAGGATTTATATCTGGACTCTTCAGTTCTATTCCATCAGTCTATTCTTATGCCATAGCACACTGTTTTTAGTTCTGTAGCTTTGTAGTATGTTGCAAAATAAGGAAGTGTGAGTTCTTAAGTTTTATTCTTTTTCAAGATTCGTTTGACTGTTGGTGACTCTTCCAATTTCATATGAGATTTAGGACCACCTTGCTAATTTCTGGAAAGCCAGCTGTAGTTCTTTTGATTCATAAACATGGCATGTCTTTGTATTTATCTAAGTTTCTGGATCTTGCACTTCTTTTATTAATCTTGAGTATTCTCCTGATGTTATTATAAATGGAATTGTTTTTAAAATTTCATTTTCGATTGTTAATTTCAAGTATATAGAAATTCAGTTAATTTTTAAATATTGCTCTTGTATTCTGCAGCCTTGCTGAACTCATTTTTTTAATTAGATCTAATAGTTTTTTTGTGAATTCCTTAGGATTTTTGTGTGTGTATATATAAGGTCATCCAGAAAGAGGTAGTTTTATTTCTTCCTTCCTAATCTGCTTTTTAATTTCTTTTCCTTGTCTATTCTGGCTAGAGCCTGCAGTAAGTAAGTAGACTGTTAAATAGAAGAGGTATAAACAGAGAGCTTACCTTGTTCCTGATCTTTGGGAAACAGTTTTCAGTCTTTCACATTAACTTTGATGTTCTCTGATACTCTTTATCTGGTTGAGGAAATTCCTTCTACTGAGAATTGTTAAATATTTTTATCATGAAAGGGTGTTGGGTAAATGGTTTATAAGACCATTGTTCCTTTCATAAATACTTTTCTACCTTAGATTATTAATAACCTAGAGGAGCGATTATTTTTAGCAATTTTTAGAACATATAACATTACCTAAAAGTTTTACTGGTCAAATTTTACTTGATAGGTTTTTCCAGTTTTAATGATAAAAATACTAATTTCTTTTCTTTTTCTTTTACCCTTCCACAACCCCCTCTTTTTTGAATAGGAGTAACTTTATATATGGCTCATATTTGAGTAAAGAAGAAATTGCGTTCTCAGATCCCACTCCTGATGGAAAACTATTTGCAACACAGTACTGTGGCACTGGTCAGTTTCTGGTATATAATTTTATTAATGGACAAAATAGCACCTAAAACAAATTTGTGCCTGCAGTACTAGAAGACATCTACTGAAGAGAATGGATTGGTTGCTGACTTTAACCAGGAACTAGGGCCATTTTTATTACAATGAACTCAGGACTGGCAACAACCATAAGGTTGTTCCATTTTCATAAAATTGGAAACAATGCAGTAATAGCTTATTATTGTTTTGTTTTTTAAAGAAGATATTTTATTATCTTTTACAGAAATTTATGATTGATGTATTTTATCTATAGTTATTTAGACATGTTTACATGCAGCAGATAATTGTTCATAGTGGACTGAAAACTAATGCAAGGACTATGGTCTCAGTGATAAGTATATTTTGAAGTTCTTAATATGGAAATATACCAGTGTAGCTTGGTACTGTATTTTTTTATATTGATCTGCTGATACCAGTTATAGTTTTAAAGATTGTATTTTTACAGAGCGGAAACCAATGTTTTGGGTTCTTATCCAAGGAGGGGGCAATATTGCACGTTAAGGAATTCAGAGCTAATTCTTAAATGGCCTGAAATACATTCTGAAGGCACCCTTGCAAAAAGGCAAAGTTCCAAATTAGCAGGAAGAATTTGGGAGCTTTTTCTTCCATTTCTTTCTTTCCTATTCTTGAAGCAGGAAGAAGTGGAAGGTGGTAAAGAATTGAGGCTTTTCTTCTTGGAGAGCTATAAAGTGACTAGAATTAGAAAATACCCTCTAAAATTTATTATTCTTTCATTCTGGTTTTATTTCTTAAAATAAATGGCACCTGGGCACACTTAGGCTATTAACAAATTCCAAAGAGGTTTATAAAAACCTGTGGAATAGTTGTAAGCTAACTATGGATGACTTGGTATCTGCTTTGTTATTCCTCAGAAATACTACACTGAGTATATGCCCACGTTACTGGACTTCATTTTGATACTTGTCTATCCTTCATAGTGCCCTCTACTTTTAAAGGGTTTATATGTTGAAAAACTGCTGTGGCCTTTTATGACCTGTATATAATGTAGAATAAAATAATAAAATACTTGATAGCTTTTTCTAAGTGATAAATGTGATGATAGTGTGTTGTCATTTGTGCTTTTCAGGGAGTTGTTTGATATCTTAAAACAGTTAAAACACCGGCTTTTTACAAGTTTCACCAGTTTGCCAAAGGACCAGTATGTCTGTAGCAACTCTGAACTTGGTCTTCAAAAGGCAAAATCCTACCTAACATGAGAATTTTTCTGGTCTTTCACAGAAAGAAAGGGCCGTAGCCCAAGAATGAAGCACCACTATCCTTTAACATAGATTATTTTTATGAGCTAAAATAATCATATCCAGCTAAAAGTTAGGACTTTAAATTAGCAGATGTGTATTTTATCCCCCTATAGATAGATGCTTTTTAAACTTTCAGAGCCATGTAAAGCTCTGTACTCTGTTTGTAGGGGTGTAAATATTTCCCTCTGACTCATTATGATATTCTGACTTTTGATACTCCCTTTCCCTTTGGACTTGAAACTATTCTAGTCATCCCTGGTGTCCTCATTTGCCTGACAGGGAGTGTAACTTTTTTTTTTTTTAATTTTATTTATTTATTTGACAAAGAGAAATCACAAGTAGGCCAAGAGGCAGGCAGAGAGAGAGGAAGGGAAGCAGGCTCCCTGCTGAGCAGAGACGACCCCCCCCCCAACACGGGGTTCTATCCCAGGACCTTGAGATAATGACCTGAGCCGAAGGCAGCTTCTTAACCCACTGAGCCACCCAGGTGCCCCACAGGGAATGTAACTTTTTAAAAGGAGGATGACATTTTCAGGTACATTATAGATGCTCTGGTAACTTTTAATTTCATAATACAGATCCAATTTCCACAGAAGCCATAGTATGCTTCTTTGTGGAGCAAAACTTGGTGGTTTCAAGGGGATCTGGGAGTAGAGAATATACATTGATTGGTTAGTTTAAATGTTACAGTTATTAGGAAAACCATTATTTTCACATTTATATTGAAGACACAGCCCCTAAAATAACTTTTATAGTCTAGGTATTTCTCAAAGAGTAGTATTAATGACTTCTAACTTTTGAGTGTTTTCTATGTGTCACACCTGTATAGTGCTGGATTATTTTATTATCTGACAACTCAAGTAAGGAATCTGGAACTTAGAAGCTTAAAAGACTGCTATAGCAGTCAGTGTGAAAAATGCTGAAACACAGAACTAAAGCTGTGATGTGTTGATGAAGAGGAAGAGACAGTTAACTTTGGAGAAGATACAATTGAAGAATTGAAAGAGTTGATAACCAACTGAAGAAGGATCATGGCAGAGAATCTAGGGTAATTTGGAATTTTGATTTGGGTAACTGGATAGATGGATTGACTGAAAGGGGAATTCTGGAGAATTATGTTGGGAGGATTGGACCAGAAAGGATGAGTGCACGTTTGGTAAAGATTTTGAGGTCATTGCAGAATCTCCAAGTGTTTGGTGTGAAATTGGATATGTTGATCCAGAATTTGAGAGAAGTTTGAACTAAGGAAATGTATTAATATAGTTATTCAGAAGTTTAGAAGAGATGTTCCCACTGTAGGCTTTGTAAAATTACAGGATAGGAGAGAGTTGTGAGGAACACCGTCATTTAGGAGCCTCAAAGAAGACTACTATAAAGGGAGGATACTGTCTTATAATAACCCCTCCTCCTGCCACACCATTCTTATAAAAATAAGATACACTGGACTACTTACAGAACAAAAAAGTGGTCAGAAAACTTACTTTGCTTTCTCTCTCTTAGAACTTACTCCATCTGCTGTCATAGTCTCTGAAGTGGATGCTTTGCTTAGCTCAGTACTTGACAGTAAAGAGCAGAAGGAATTTACTGTGTGACTGGCTTTAAACCTTGGCCTCAGTGACCCTTCTGAAATCACATTGGGTGATGTTTTCTTTCAGTAAAACCAGGGGTTTGGTGTTAGAGCAGTGTTCTTGTAGAGAAAGCACACAGGTTCGTTTCCATGACGAAAGAGAGACCTGAGGAATATTTGTTGCCTAGATGTTGTTCCAGCATTAGGTAGTTGAATTCAGAGGTACAGCAGTCAGAGTTTCACGGCCTTTTGGTCCTTCCAGTGGACCAGCTGCTTTGGAATATATAGTGGAACACTATATATCAGGAGCAGTTTCTGCTTGCTCCTGAATGTGTCACCACACTTAACAAATGTTTATCCCCCCTCCTGAGGTAAATGGCCAGGGGTCCTTGGCCTAGAAGAGTGTTTTCATGGTTCTTTATCAAAGTCTACTGTACTGAGCACTCTTTACATAATAGAACTGAAAGGCATTTTTCTGGAATAATGAAGTTATTCTTAAAAGTAGGCAGTTGGGAAGTAAATTGGAGATTAACCCTGTCATACTACATAGTTTTTGCAACACAAAGTTCTGAGGACACCAGAATGAGTGTAGTTGCCATTTATAAAAGATTGTGGATCTACTCTATTTTCTTTTAAAAAAAAAAACACTTAAAAAAGATTTATTAATTTAACAGATCACAAGTAAAGAGGCAGGCAGAGAGAGAGGGGGAAGCAGCATCCCTGCTGAGCAGAGCCTGACTCAGGCCTCGATCCCAGGACTCTGAGATCATGACCTGAGCTGAAAGCAGATGCTTTAACCCACTGAGCCACCCAGGCGCCCCGCAACTCTGAGTATTGCTAATATGTTTGTCATCCTTACCTAATGTGGGACTCTGCAAATGGGTATGGTATGTAGATACTTCATATGTGTGTGTGTGTATATCTTCTTTGTATAAGCTACAGATTTTCATTCAACATATATTTAAAACTTTTCTTAAACTCTTAGGCCAGAATTGTCAAATCTTCGAGTTATCCAACTTGTGATATGTGGACTTCGTATCTGTTTTGGACATTGCCAGTGGTAGGGAGCTCATTCCAGTTTTGAACATACCAGAGAATTAGTGTAAAGAAAACAAACTTTTTCTTTTTTTGCGGGGGGCGGGGGGAGGGGGATGGGAGAGAATTTTAATACATTCACCAAATTAAACAAAAGGACAACATACTGTAGACACAACTTAAGACAATTTAGAATCATAAACAAAATGTGAGGTAGACCAACTAGTGAAATTCACCAAATTTTGGTTGAGAAAACTTTACAGTAATAAAGTAACACAGGTGCCTCCTTTTCTAAAAATCACAAAAAGCAATTGCATAAGTTACAGCCAAAATAACTGAATACAATTCTCATTCTAATTTTAGTTTACATTCAGTATTAACCTGTGTGAACTATCTTACATGACAAAGTTCAACAGGTTTATAGATTAGTTATTATGCAGGCCTAGCAAACACACTCATACCACAATGTTCTAAAGGATGGCAAGGCTTGAAGCTGAACACACCAAGGTATGTATTAACAAATCATGGTGTCCTGTGCTTGTGCAATTTTATCCTTAAAGGAGAAGGACCTAACATTTCTAAAGAATTATACTGTTAAGGTGATTTTTAAAGATCCCGACCTTAGGATTACAGGCATTGGAAAGAATAGGGAGGTCAGTTGGAATTCTTCATCATTGGGGTGATGGTCCTTTGGCTTTTTTCTGGCATTTCTCTTCCATAGGGTTAAGTAGTATTTAAGAGATTAGTTACTTGATTTTTCAGAGTACTATGGAGTACCTGCATCTAAAGTTACTACTTTAAAAAACACACTTTAGACTTTGAAGCCCTAAAGCCAGAAGAAACCCTGAGAAGCCATCTACCCCAGGTACCACTGTTTTGGAATTATTTCAAGTATCTTATTTGCTCTATATAGTAAATGTTATTGGAATATTGCACAAACAGTGGGTTTCTTGATATCATCTGCATTAGGCCCTTTCAGCAAAACAGGAACAATTGAAATACATTCATTTCTAAAGCAACCTGCTTCAAAACGTACCTCTTCACCAAAAATTCTGCTGTACGAAAATTAAGGAGTATTTTTAAAGAATACATAAGGCAGATTCTCTTTGAAGGACAATTTTAAAAATGGGGTTTAAAGGAATTGTTCATTTCAAAATACATTTAAAGCATCATAAGTAGCTATATTAAAATCAAGAGATCTGCAAACCATTTTCAGATTAGTACATTCCATCTTTTCACTACTGTAAACTCCTTGTTATCATAAGCTAATAAAGCTGGTCAGTTAACATCATTTGTTTTAAGTAAATGCAGGCTTAGTCAGCCCCCTTTCAGTAGTTTCAGGCCACAGATAAGACATCAATTCAAGTAAAAATGGCCATTTTAAGTGGTATATACGGGCTAATAAGAAAAATGTGAAGGAGATTGTTTAATGATAACTGTAATTTAAGCATAAACTTCTAATAGACTTCGTTGGTTCTAGGATATTTTCTAAAAGTCTGTTTTTGATTAAAATATATTGGTGAGAAATCTGTAGAAACTTACACTGCTGATATTGAACAAACACCCCCTGCTGATTTTAGCGGAGTCAGAGACATTATGTAATGGAATCTTTCTTTCTTCTTTCAAGAGAATCACTGGTAGGATTAAAACTGGTTATGTCTCTCTCTCTCTGGCTCTGTTTCCCATTTCATCAATTTTTGTGGTGTTGTCGGTATAAGGTAGGTGATAATCATTCAGTGTCTTTTAAAGGAAGCTTTGGTTGAGGCCCTGAAAGGAAACGAACTACTTCTACTCCACACAGAACCGCAGCCTGACGTGTAGCTTTCCTGGTGCTGGCTACTTCGTTCCAGCCAAATGGTGGGGATGGGGTGACCACTGAACAGCTCAACTACTGAATTAGGTTCTCCTTGTTCAAGATTAAACGCTGGTCCATATTCTCATAGACATACTGTGCTTAGAGACGGGAAACATTTTTAAAGAATGTAAAAAGCAAAGGAATTTCAGCAAGGAGAAGCTGCATAAATGTATACAGCGCCTACTCTGCATTTACTGATTTGTTTGTTCAGTTTAAATAGTAAACTTTTAACTCCTGTGGAAATTTTGCCAAAAGTTTCAATACATATAAGATTATAAATCTTAAACTAACACTGCACAGAGAAAGACAAAGCTACTTCTTTTTTTTTTTTTAAATACAAATATCTTCTACATTCTATCATTTCAGACCCCTGAGTAATACTGTACCAAAGTACAGATCTGAAGAGAAACTGAGGGTTCAGGCCTCAAACGTTAATCTTCAATTAATTCCACACCAACGGTGTGAGTCTCGTAACACATTCAGACTAGCTAATGCCGAGAGTCTGTTTTCCCCCTAACATAGTGTAGTAGAAAAAACAATGCAAACTCCATGTTCATTCTCCAAGTACGTCCTCCTCAGGCTCCCATGGCAGACCATGTCTTAAGTAATTGCATAACTGCCTAGGGTGGAGTTAACCTGAATTTAAGGTCCTGACAGTGGAACTGAAAGAGAATGATAGCCCCAAAGACCTGGGTCAGATTGGGGTTGGAGGGGTGGATTTCTTTGGAGAACAAATACGTTGCACTTTGCTCCACAGTGATTGTACCTTAAAGGAAAAAAATCCCAAGTAATTGTTTCTGCCCCACCCCACCTAGGCATCCCTTTGCTGTGTTTGGTCTCTTCAAAAGGTCATACGTGGCGGCCAGTAAGAAAGTAGAGGGGCTTGTCATCACTGCTGTTAGCGGTTTGAAACTCGTCCCGGAGGCGGAACTGCCACTCATCCTCTAGCTCTAAGCGGACAATTGTTTGGCGTAAGGAGCTTCTGTCTTGGCAGATGACACATAGGGTAGCACCTTCAGAAGAAACGCAGAAATGCATGTTAGGCTCAGGGATTGAAATATAAAGAACCTACCATTTTTTCCTGATTATATCCTCTAAGCTAACACATCTGAGAACCAACATGTAGGTAAGTGGCCTATCACAATCATTCATAATAATTTTATTTTCCATTTGAGTAAGTAGTATTACAAATTCAGTTTAAGAGTGTAAAGTGAAAAATCCTTGCCCTCTGGTAACCAATGGTAAAACTAGTGTACTGTGTCTCTAGTGTAGCGCTTCTCCGCCTTAGCAACACTGGGTAATCTTGTTACGGGGGGGTGGGGGGGTGCTGTTCTGTTCCTGTAGGGTGGTCTAGCAGCATCCTTGGCTCTACTCACTAGATGTCAGCAGCGCCCTCCAGTGCGGCAACCTAAAATGTGTCCCACTGTTGCCAGATGTCCCCTGGGAGGCAGCCCCCTTGCCCCACACTGCTCCAGGCACATTTTATGCATACATACACAATATCCTCTGTTCTGAAATTGTACATAAGAGTAAAATCATACAGTATTTGTCTCTTCTCTGACTTATTTCACTTAGCATTATATACCCTGTAGGCCCATTCATGCTGCTGCAAATGGCAAGATCCCTTTTTTATGGTGGAATCAATCCATTGTATATAAATACATCTTCCTTATTCATTCATCTATGGTGGGATGCTTGGGTTGCTTACATATATTACCTGTTGTGAGTAATGCTGCAATAAACATTGGGGTGCATGTATCTTTTTGAGGTAATGTTTTCATTTTCTTTGGGGGAGTACCCAGTACTGGAATTAATGGATATATGTTTAATCCTGTCTTCAGTTTTTGAGGAAACTCTAAACTGTTTTTCCACATTGGCCTGTGCACAATATTCTGGGTCTTAACTTTCTTCACTGACCTCAGAGGTCATCCTGTCATGATTATTTGTGGTGCTTAATCTGCAGTTTGTTCTTAGGCAGATCTCTTTTGTATTGTACACACCTGTTGAAGCAACTTTAGCTTCTATACCAGAATTACAACTCATTACCCTAATTTTTATTAAATTTAGGTGATTTGAGAAGCATTATTTCTGCTTACATCGCATCATTCCTTTCTAAAATTAATAGTGGTAAAAACCAAACTTAATGTGGTCACATTTCTGGCTTTGTGTCTGCGTTTTTGCCCTGACTTAACCACAACTTGATTCCACCCCTGCCCCAGGTAAGAAAATTGTGGCCCTGGTTTAAAAGCAAGGTGGCAAAAATTATTGTGAATGTGCTTTTTTTTTTTTTTTTTTTTTAAAGATTTTATTTATTTATTTGACAGACAGAGATCACAAGTAGGCAGAGAGGCAGGCAGAGAGAGAGAGGGAAGCAGGCTCCCCGCTGAGCAGAGAGCCCGATGCGGGACTCGATCCCAGGACCCTGGGATCATGACCTGAGCCGAAGGCAGCGGCTTAACCCACTGAGCCACCCAGGCGCCCTGAATGTGCTTTTTTATATGTTTCACCTCCCTGTTTCTTCTGGGGGAACAATGGCATTCATAAGCAAAAGGCACTAAATTTGACTTACCTTTTAGAAACTTAAATTTCTTCAGAAGATCAGCACCTACAAAAGAGTCACAGAGGTACAAGAGAAGTCCACTGAAAAACACCCCTTCACAGCTGACATTGCTGGAGTGGGGCCTGGAGCTGACGTAGCATATGGCCACCTGGAATCATCAAGCAGACATAGCATGGGCATTTCAAAAAGCAAGCAAAACATCTATACTTTAGCTGAGTGAGCCAGTACCTTCCGTTTTAGCTATTTCAGGGTAAGGTAAAGGAGGTAAATTCTTTTATTGAAATTTAAATAGATTGGTTATTTAAACTCTGTAGCTCTTTTATTTAATGTGCCAAGTTTTAATCTATTTAAGTCTTGTTTCTCTTAATGAAGGACAGTTAGGATTAGTAGTAAGAAACAAAACAGGCCTCTCCATGTTAACTGCCTTCCACACAAAGACATACTTAAGATTTAAATGTTTTGATTAGAAATTGTTTATTCTCATCAATAAGGTAATCAGCTTTTCATTTACATGAACTTCAATTTTCAATCAGACAGAAGCTTCAAATGGTACATGATTTTAAGTAGGCTCCACACCTAGTGTGGATCCCAGTGTGGGGCTTGAACTCAAAACCCTGAGATCAAGACCTGAGCTGAAATCAAGACTTGGATGCCTAACTGACTGAGCCACCCAGGCACCCCCAAGAGTGCATAATTTTTTATTTATTTGGGAGAGACAGCGAGAGAGAGAGCACAAGTAGGGGGAGCGGCAGGCAGAGGGAGAGGAGGAACCAATGTGGGGCTCAATCCCAGGACCCTAGGACCATGACTTGATCCAAAGACAGATGCTTAACTGAGCCACCAGGTGCCCCTGGGTAGGTGATATTTAAAATTTAGTTCAGTATGGCTTGCATGTACAGAATATAACTTTACAGAAATTACAGGGTTAATAAGATAGTTGGGGAGACCTTGAGAACAATGAAATGGCTTAATATGTGGACCTGACCATTTGGCTCCAAATACAGGTTTCACTGCTTCGTAGCTAGTAGGAGACCTTGAGCAGCTTCCTTCATTTACCATACGTCAGTCCCTTGTCTGGGGAGAGAACAGTAGTACCTGTTTCATAGGACTGTTTTGTGGAATAAATACTGTTAAGATGTTAAGTAGGTATTCAGTGAGTGTTAGCTGTTGTTACACAACGCAGTCTTTAATACGTAATAACATCTAGAGCCCTGGACCCTGGGGTAGAGGATTTTGGAGATACCATTAAAGGCACTATTACACCTGATGGTTTTTAAGGTTCCTCCTGCCTCTAAAATTCTACAATTCATGGTCCAACCCACAGTGTAGATTACTGAAATTTCATAAGAATAAGAATGTAAAGTGTTTATGCTATTTGAATTCAAAATCAGTTCACACGGGGGCACCTGGGTGGCTCAGTGGGTTAAGCTGCTACCTTCGGCTCAGGTCATGATCTCAGGGTCCTGGAATTGAGTCCCGCATCGGGCTCTCTTCTCAGTGGGGAGCCTGCTTCCCTCTCTCTCTCTGCCTGCCTCTCTGTCTACTTGTGATCTCTCTCTGTCAAATAAATAAAATCTTAAAAAAAAAAAATCAGTTCACAGGGGATGCCTGGGTGGCTCAGTTAAGCTTCTGCCGTTGGCTTAGGTCATGATCCTAGGGTCCTGGGATTGAACTCCACGTTAGGCTCCCTGCCCAGCAGGGAGCCTGTTTCTCCCTGCTTCCCCTGCCCTCAACTTATGCTCTCTCTCAAATGAATAAAAAAAATCTTCAGGAGACAAACCATAAGTGACTCTTAACCACACAAAACAAACTGAGGGTTGCTGGGGGGAGGGGGGCGGTTGGGAGAGGGGGGTGGGGTTATGGACACTGGGGAGGGTATGTGCTATGGTGAGTGCTGTGAAGTGTGTAAACCTGGGGATTCACAGACCTGTACCCCTGGGGATAAAAATACATTATAAAAAATAAAAAAATAAAATAAAATTTAAAATTAAAAAAAATCTTCAAAAAAAATGTTTTCAGAATTGAATACAGTTGTATTTCAGTTTGAAAAATTGTGTATGTCAATACACGCACCAAAAAAGCCAAAGAGGAAATAATAGTCTACCAAAATATTACTGTTGCCATTACAAGTGATTTTTTTCCTTTATACCTTTCATTTTTTAAAAAAAAATTCCTTACAAAGAGTATATTATGTTAATGAATAGAATAAAATACTTTTAAAACAATACTAATAGTCATAGAGGAAAGCTTAGTGGTGGAAGTCCTTAAAGTTCCAAAGGCCATCGGTGGTCTAAAGGTGTAAGTGACAGATTTTTAAAAAAACTAAAACTGATGGAGAACTTGAGATAGACAAGAAAAAGAGTGGAAAATGAGGAAACAATGGAAAAGAAAAATTCAGGAATAGAAAGTAGTGAAGTGACAGCTCTAAAGGTCTCCTGTGATCCCCTAAGTTGTTCAACAGTCACGGAGCTCCTCTTCTGCTTAAAACAGTGGCTAAGACACTGTGTACCTCTGAAGAACTGTGTCTTGTGGAGAAACATCATGTGATTATAAGATGGTCTGATAACTGCTTCTGTCCAAAGTCATGGGTAGGCTGCTCAGTGGAACTGACCTTTGAGTTAAGCTGTGCGTCTTCACTAGCTCACTGTGGAGCTAGTGAGGGATGGGGAGGGACAGTTGCCATCACATCTTGTGTGAGCCTTTGCAGTAGGTCACAGCCTCCTTTTTTGTCTCCACTTAGAATTTAAAATGGGAAAGAAATGGAAGTTGGGGTGCCTGGGTGGCTCAGTGGGTCAAGCCTCTGCCTTTGGCTCAGGTCATGAACTCACGGTTCTGAGACTGAGCCCTGCATCAGGCTCTCTGCTCAGCTCGCTCTCTGCCTACTTGTGATTTCTCCCTCTCTCTCTCTTTCAAATAAAATCTTAAAAAGAGAGAGAGAGATGGATGGAAGTAGATAAAAGCACAGTACCAGCCCTCTTCCCTTTACCTCTGGTCCAATGTTAAGGTAGCAGTCAATGGCCAACACAGGACTCTTGAAGTTATGGATGGCTTTGGGGAAGAGTTTGTAGGAAGCGTGCTGAAGGAACTTCTCCAGGAGAAACTGCGCAGGGGCTGCCAGTAGTGTATGTTCACTGTCGGGAGCACAGACATACTGAAGGGGCAAGATGGGTGCTAAGCTCTCTGACACCTGAAATCAGAGCCAAGATTATCATGGGAAATATGTCTGTCACTGGATGAAACAGGCAAGGAAAACCTGCATTGCATACTAACAGTCCCCAAATAAGAGCAGTAGCACAGTGACAGATGGTAGGGCTAAACATAAGTGTGTCATTCTAGGTTTTGAGAAAGTTCTTTCCCCTTGGGAATAGGTTGGGTCTAATAACACACAGCAAGGGAAGGAGAAATGTAGGGTTCTTTGAAGGTTACTGCATTTAGCAACATTGTGAAGGCCCACAGGACGCCTTTCTCAGTGCTGCTGGATGTGGACGGGTTAAATCCCATCCCATCAGATCCAAAAAATAAAAGCAAAGAGGTTTCTAAGCTCCACTGGGGGAAATCACATATTATAAATGATAAGATACCAGTAAATCTCTTAGAAGAATTGGTTAGGTCCATGGAATTTACTCTCAACAGGTGCTGATTGTTATTACTTTCTTAGAAAATGGCAAAGGAACAGACAAGCATCTTAATTTACATTTCACTTATGTATTAAAGAATATAAAGATGTTAATTTTGCCAGTTTATGAAGAGAGAATGTTAAGTTTGAAACTTGAGATTTGATGGAATTGGTAAGCCTTAAGTCTAAAGAAAGGGAGATCTGTTGACTTCACATGTTCCATTTTGCTCTGGGTGAATCCTCAGTAAGGGGAATGAGACTGCAAACTTGGCATTAAGAACTGGTTCCCTGGGGGAGCCTGGGTGGCTCAGTGGTTTAAAGAACTGATTCCCTTATGTTATCTCACTTTCCAGTCAAGTGCCAAGGGCTTAATGCCAGTGCCACATAAGTACTGGTAAGAAACTGTCTTAACTTTCAACAGTAGAATCAAGCTTGCAAACTTACCATGATCTTTGGTTTAATGATAAAGTCCCGTTGCCCTCCAACCTGAACATGTTTCTTCATGAGACTGAAGTTATTAAAGCGGCAGATGAGCAGGCCACTACTGTTTGTTCTCAGGTTAAAGTCAACATCTTCACAGAAATACCTGAATCATAATCACAGGGATAGGTCTTTGACTATCTGTCACATCCCAGCCATGTTCACCACACACAGATGCATCATAGCTGTTAGGAGACAGACTCAGAATCAGCCTTGCCTTCTGGAGCTGGCTGGTCCTCTTAGCACTGGCCTGTGAACCCCCTAAATTGGGCACTGCAGTCATTAAAAGGAGGAGAAAGTGAGATGGCTTTGGCCCAGATAAAGGGGCCAAGATGCCAAAGGGGCCTTAGGCATTCCTGAACTGAAACAGGACTGCACGTTCTATATACTCCTGTGGGAAATGAACACAGACATGCTCCCAGTTTAAAAATCCTGGCTGCAAACAACATGAAACAGCTCCAGCATATTCTAATAGTTACAGAGGTGGTGGCTGACCTAAGAGGGACTAAATGATCCCTGACATTCCTCACTTGGCCATCTTGGATTTTCTAGGATGGGGATGTTACTTATTCAGGAGGCAAGACCAGGGCTAGCCTGCTGATTCCGGCCTGTTGGCCCTTCCCTGAAGGATCCAAATCTCTGGATTTTACTAACATTTAGGGAAGAGGATTAACTTCCAAGTTCTGAGGATGAAAGAGTTCACCTTCAATGGATTATGGGTCCACACACTGATTTGTGTTGATGTAATAGTTTTTCTCCCTGTTTTAGTTCTTGTTGAATAATGGGATAGCTAAAGTAGGTTTTGTAAGCACTTCATGTTGTAATTCCTGTTTTTTTAAGGGTCTAGGTCAGTTTGAGGGATTATGAAGGGGCACTTTGGGGCTTGTGATCCACTCCCCCTCCTTGTCCATAAAAGGAGATTCTTGGTTTTTCAAAGACCAAATCAAAGGAGTAGACCCATTATAGGTGTCAGAGTTGGACCGAAGCAACCAGTAGGTGCCAGGATTACTTTCCTCCAGGAGGCCTGACTTACCTGTTGAAGTCATACTGTACATTCTGAGTCAAGTCTATGTTAAGGAGAATGAAGTCATGCACATGGCACCTAGAAAATGGGGCTTTCAGGCTCTGAGAATTCAACTTGCTGCTCCATTTCTGTATGCCCAGGATTGCATAGTGGATGATTTTTGGTGTTGCTTCAATATGCTGCAAGACACTCTTCAAGGACACATTCTTACTGGAAACTCCTGCTTCCATGGGCTGGCTATGAAATGTAAAATTGGTTTAAATACAAGATCAGTAAATATTACTGAGGGTTGTTTATTAAGGGCTAACACTACTATACAGTATTAATATCTGTAAAGGATAAAATGAGCTGGTTTACTTTATATTAGACTGGGATAGAAAAGAAGGTCAATCCTAGCTTTCATGCTGCCTGTTACTGCTAACTTAAGGGAGCTGTCTTGGGGGTAGGGCCTACCATGTTAAGGCAGAGAAAGAAAGCCATCCCATCTCAAAATGAAGCACATTTTGAAGGTTAGAAGCACGTAGTATACTTCTGGTAATTATGGTGTAACAAAGGAATATTTGAAAACATCACTGGCTTCATACCCGCAAGTGGAAACAGACACAATGTGTGAGCCAGAAGGGCCTAAAGGTCACCTGGAAGTGTTTCGGGGTGGGGTGGGGGGAGCTGCTTATATTTTGGGGCCATTTATTGCTTAGGACTTCTCCAGGTTTAGCATTTCCTGGTCCTCATGGACCCATTTTCACCACTGTCCTAGGAAGGAGAATCACTGATTTTGGCTCAACCCTAATTTCAGAAGTGAGAAGGACTTTCCCTTTTCATCCAGGTAGTTACAGAGCAGAGCTGGGGTTAAAAAGCAGGTCTGACTCAGGAGCCAGTAGACTTTATAAAACTTTATAGCAGACCAAAGCCATGATGCAGAAATAGCCCAGGAGTATAATGGCACACTGAATCTCTATGAATTGAAGAGAGTGCTAGTGAGGGTAGTCTCCTGAATCATTGTTTTGCTCTGGAAAGCTGCACCTCTCTCATTTACTTCCATGCATGACTATAGCCAAGGAAAGGATCTTCACAGCATTAGATAATACTTCCCTAGAACGGCTTGGCAAGTACTACTACCTGCTCTGATCCTGAACACTGTGAATGTTCCACAGAACACACGAGTCATCCATCACAACGATGAAAGGCCAGACACACTGGCGTTTAACTCCCAGTTCTTCCAGGCGGTTCCTCTCCAGTTCCAGATTGTGGTAGGACAGCTCCTTAATGAGAAACCTGGCAGCACCTGGAAGGCAACATAACCACAGCTGTACCTCTTTCACTCAGGCTTGACCCAACACCCCCCCCACCGCCCCCACCACCCCAGACAACCTTCTTTCCAAGGCATGCCTGTTCAAGTGGTGAGCCTGCAGGGTGGGAGGGTCAACGAATTGTTCAGAGCAGTGGTTCTCAAATGAGTAAAAATAAGGAGGAGTCTGTTTAAAATGCTGATTCTGGAACCTATCACCAGAGTTGCACTTTAAGTCTGATAAAAGGCCAAAAACCAGAGCAGTCTTTGATGATGCAGATGATTCATGCACTACACTTTAAGGGGTACTACAAGAATCCAGTTTCCCTGATGGGAAAAAGGATACCATGTAGAGGAAAAACACGTATAACTGGTTAGTTCCTTTTAAAGCTGTAAGATGCGCTCTCAGTCCTAGAAGCAGCCACTTGCATGTCCTGCTCTAGCGAGTAGCCAGGGTTGCGGTGAGTGGGTATGCTGCTTATACTAATGTATCCCCTGCTTTAGGAGATCGACAGCAGTGTTCTTTGAAGAAGATTCTGGAAACTGGCATCCTTTCCCTAGATGGGCTTTTTGCAAGAGGTGGTATGGTATAGTAAAAGACTGGAGCCAAGCTAGTAACATTTAATCCTGGTTCCACCACTTTCTAGCCGTGTGACAGTGAAAAAGTTAAATCCCCTATGCCTTGGCTTTTCCATCTATAAGAAGGCAATGATAATGTCCACTTCACAGGATTGTTGTATGGTGTTCACGACAGTGTCTAACATGTGGTAAGTACTTAGTATTAGAAATTATTAAGAAGATGATGATCATCAGATCCACCCATGTTGTTGCAAATGGCAAGATTTCATTCTTTCTATGACTGAATGATATTCCACTGTGTATATATGCCACATTGTTATCCTTTTTCACGTATCAATGGACACTTAGGTTGCTTCTGTAATTTGGCTATTATAAATAATGGTAACTCAAGCCAGTCAGAGAAAGCAAATACCACATGATTGTACTCATAGGTAGAATTTAAGAAACAAAATGAATGAAGAAAAGAAGAAAAAAAGACAAACCAAAAAAAAAACAAAAAGTTACCTATAGAGAACAGATGGTTACAGGGAAAAGGGGTAGAGGTTGGGTGAAATAGGTGAAGTGCATTAAGAGTACACTTACCTTGATGAACACTGAATAATATATGGAATTGGTGAATCACTAAATTGTACATCTAAAACATAACACCATATGCTAACTATACTGGAATTAGAATTTAAAAAAATTAAGAAGATGATACTCATCACAGCCAAATTTTATATGAGTGGGCTACCTGAAAATGAAAATGTAGGTAATGAAATGAAGAGATTAAACAAAACTATTAGATCTATGGAGGAACCAGACAAACAGTTTGAATAGATCAAGGGTACTACTAGAGATTAAGGAAAATCTACCTTCCAAGAACATTTGTGTAATACTTTGTATTCTCAATGTAGTAAGGACCATATATGAAAAGCCCACAACTAACATTGTAATGGTAAAAGACTGAAAGCTTTTCCTCTAGGATAGAACAAGACAAGGATTATTCCATTGTACCACTGCCACTTGTATTTAACACAGTACTAGAAATCCTAGCCAGAGTGATTAGGCAAGAAAAAGAAAAGGCACTGAGGTTGGAAAGGAAGAAGTAAAATTATCTGTTTGTAGGCACACGACTTTACATGTAGAAAGCCATAAATATTCCACACACACATACAAACTGTTAGAAATAATAAACATGAATTCAGCAAAGTTGCAGATACAAAACAAAAAATCAGTTGTGTCTCAATACACTAACAATAATCTAAAAGGGAAATTAAGAAAACAATTCCATTTACAATGGCATCAAAAAGAATAAAATACTTAGGAATATATGTTTAACCAAGCATGTGAAAGATATGTACATAAAAAAGTACAAAACATTGCTGAAAAAAAGTAAACATGACATGGGTAAATGGAAAGACATCCATGGTCATGGATGGGGAGATGTAATATTGTTGAGATGTCAATATTATTCAAAGTGATCCACAGATTTAATGCAATCCCTATCAAAATCTTAATGATTTATGTGTGTACAGAAATTTAAAAAGAATCCATCCTTAAATTAATGTGGAATCTTAAGGGACCTTCAATAGCCAAAATAATGTTGAAAAAAGAACAAAGTTGGAAATCTCATAGTTGGCTGATTTCAAAACTTACTGTAAAATGATAGTAATCAAAAAAATATGGTAGTGACATAAAGAAAGACATATAGGCCAGGAGGATAAGAATGCAGAGCCCAGCAGTAAGGGCTCAGCCCTAAGGACCTGTACAGTCAAATGATTTTTGACAAAGGTGCCAAGACCATTCAATGGGAAAAGGACAATTTCTTCAGCAGATGGTATTAGAAAAACTGATATTCCCATGCAAAAGAATGAAGCTAGACCGTTACCATAGACTATATAAAACTAAAATGGATCAAAGATCTAACTATAAGAGCTAAAACTATAAAACTGTTAAAAGAAAACAGGTGAAAATCTTGCTGTTGTATGTAGCAATGATTTGTTGGATAGGACACCAAAAGCATAGCCAATGGAAGAAGAAAACGTATAGTTGGACTGCATCAAGATTTAAAATATCTGAGCACCCATAACCAGCAAGGAAATTGAAGAAGCAGTAATCAAAAATCTCCCAACAGACAAAGAGCCCAGGGCCAGATGCCTTTCCATGGGAATTCTACCAAACATGTAAAGAAGAAATAATTCCTATTCTTCTGAAGCTGTTTCAAAAAGTAGAAATGGAAGGGAAACTTCCAAACTCTACAAAGCCAGCATTACCTTGGTCCCAAAACCATACAGAGACCCCACCAAAAAAGAGAATTACAGACCAATATCCCTGATGAACATGGATGCAAAAATTCTAACCAAAATACTAACCAATAAAATCCAATAGTACATTAAAAGGATTATTCACCATGACCAAGTGGGATTTATTCCTAGGCTGCAAGTTCAACATCTGCAAATCAATCAATATGATATACTACATAAGTAAAAGGACAAGAACCATATGATCCTCTGATGTAGAAAAAGCATTTGACAAAGTACAGCATCCTTTCTTGTTCGAAACTCTTCATAGTGTAGAGATAGAAGGAACATCTCAGTATCATAAAAGCCATATTGAGGTTCAACATCCGCAAATCGGTCAATGTGATACAACACATCAATAAAAGAAAGAACAAGAACCATATGATACTCTCAATAGATGCTGAAAAAGCATTTGACAAAGTACAACATCCCTTCC
>NC_081564.1:42680635-42772417 GCF_022355385.1 Mustela nigripes | reverse complement strand
CAAAACAAACTGAGGGTTGCCGGGGGGAGGGGGTTTGGGAGAAGGGGGAGGGATTATGGACATTGGGGAGGGTATGTGATTTGGTGAGTGCTGTGAAGTGTGTGATTCACAGACCTGTACCCCTGGGGATAAAAATATATGTTTATAAAAAATAAAAAATTAAAAAAAAATAATTTGCAAATGAAAAAAAAAAGCCATATTGAAAAGCTCACAGCAAATATCATCCTCAATGGGGAAAAACTGAGAGCTTTTCCCTTAAGATCAGGAACACGGCAGGGATGTCCACTATCACCACTGCTGTTCAACATAGTAGTAGAAGTCCTAGCCTCAGCAATCAGACAACATAAAGTAATAAAATACATTCTAATTGGCAACGAAGGAGTCAAACTCTCATTGTTTGCAGATGGCATGACACTCTACGTGGAAAACCCAAAAGACTCCACCCCAAAGTTGCTAGAACTCATACAGGATTTCAGCAAAGTGGCAGGATATAAAATCAATGCACAGAAATCAGTTACATTCCTATACACTAACAAGGAGACAAGAAAGGGAAATTAAGGAGTTGATCCCACTTATAATTGTACCCCAAACCATAAGATGCCTAGGAATAAACCTAACCAAAGAGGCAAAGGATCTATACTCAGACAACTACAGAACACTCATGAAAGGAATTGAGGAAGGCACAAAGAAATGGAAAAATGTTCCATGCCCATGGATTGGAAGAGCAAACATTATTAAAATGTTGATGCTGGGGTACCCGGGTTGCTCAGTGGGTTAAGCCTCTGCCTTCGGCTCAGGTCATGATCTTGGGGTCCTGGGATCGAGCCCCGCATCAGGCTCTCTGCTCAGCCTGAGAGAGCCTGCTTCTCCATCTCTCTCTCTGCCTGCCTCTCTGCCTACTTGTGATCTCTCTGTGTCAAATAAATAAAATTTTTAAAAAATAATGATAAAAAAATGTTGATGCTTTCCAGAGCAATCTACACACTCAATGCAATCCCTATCAAAATACCATCTACTTCTTTTCACAGAATGGGAACAAATAATCCTAAAAGTTATATGGAACCAGAAAAGTCCCCAAGTAGTCAAAGGAATGTTGAAATAGAAAGCCAAAGCTGGTGGGATCACAGTCCCGGACTGCAAGCTCTATTACAAAGCTGTCATCATCAAGACAGTATGGTACTGGCACAAAAACAGACACATAGATAAACAGAATGTAATAGAAAGCCCAGAAATGGACCCTCAACTCTATGGTCAACTAATCTTTGATAAAGCAAGGAAGAATGTCCAATGGAAAAAAGACAGTCTCTTCAACAAATGGTGTTGGGAAGATTGGACAGCCACATTCAGAAGAATGAAATGACCATTTCCTTACACCACATGCAAGAAGAGACTCAAAATGGATGAAAGACCTCAATGTGAGACAAGAATCCATCAAAATCTTGAGGAGAACACAGACAGCAATCTCTTTGACCTCAGCCACAGCAACTTCTTCCTACAAACATCGTCAAAGGCAAGGGAAGCAAGGGCAAAAATAAACTATTGGGACTTCATCAAGATCAAAAGCTTTTGCAGAGCAAAGGAAATAGTCAACAAAACCAAAGGACAACTGACAGAATGTGAGAAGATATTTGCAAATGACATATCAGATAAAGGGCTGGTATCCAAAATCTATAAAGAGCTTATCCATCTCAACACCCAAAGAACAAATAATCCAATCAAGAAATGGGCAGAAGACATGAACAGACATTTCTTCAAAGAATACATCCAAATGGCCAACAGACACATGAAAAAGTGCTCAGCATCACTCAGCATCAGGGAAATGAAAATCAAAACAACAATGTGACACCTCACACCAATCAGAATGGCTAAAATTAATAAGTCAGGAAATGACAAATGTTGGAGAGGATGTGGATAAAGGGGAACCCTCCTACACTGTTGGTGGGAATGCAAGCTGGTGCAGCCACTCTGGAAAACAGCATGGAAATTCCTCAGAAAGTTAAAAATAGAGCTACCCTACGACCCAGCAAACACCTACTGGGTATTTACCCCAAAGATACAAATGTAGTGATCCGAAGGGGCACATGCACCTGAATGTTTATAGCAGAACTGTCCACAATAGGCAAACTATGGAACGAACTTAGATGTCCATCAACAGATGAATGGATAAAGAAGCTGTGGTGTGTGTGTGTGTATATATATATACCATATATATGTATATGCCATATATATGTGTATGTATACATACATACACACACCTACACAATGGAATACTATGCAGCCATAAAAAGAAATGAAATCTTGCCATTTGCAATGATGTGGATGGAACTAGAGTGTATTATGCTGAGTGAAATAAGTCAATCAGAGAAAGACAATTATCATCTCTCTGATAGGAGGAATTTGAGAGGCAAGGCAGGGGGGTCATAGTGGGTACAGAAGGAAAAAGATGAAAAGATGAAACCAGGGAGGGAGACATACCATAAGAGACCCTTAATCTCAGGAAACAAACAGGGTTGCTGGAGGTGGGGAGGGATAGGATGGCTGGGTGATGGACATTGGGGAGGGTATGTCCTATGGTGGGTGCTATGAATTGTGTAAGACTGATGATTCACAGAACTGTACCCCTGAAGCAAATAATGTATTAATGTTAATAATTAAAAAAGAACATTTTGCTAAGGGGAATAACTCAGACACAAAAGAACAAATATTATAAAGGGGCGCCTGGGTGGCTCAGTGGGTTGGGCCTCTGCCTTCGGCTTGGGTCTTAGTCTCAGGGTCCTGGGTTCAAGCCCTGCATCAGGCTCTCTGCTCAGTGGGGAGCCTGCTTCCCCCCTCTCTCTGCCTGCCTCTGCCTACTTGTGATCTCTCTCTGTCAAATAAATAAATAAAATATTTAAAATTAAATTAAAAAAGAACAAATATTGTATGATCAAGCTTACATGACATACTTCAAGTAGGCAAATTTACAGACACAAAATAGAATGGTGGCTGCCAGGAAAGGGGGAAATAAGGAGTTAATCTTCCGTGATACAGAGTTTGAGTTTTGTGAGCTGACCAGAGTTCTGGAGATTAGTTGCAAAACAATATGAATATGGTGAATGCTACTGAACTGGACCCTTAAAAATGGCTAAGATGGTAAATTTTATGCTTTTTTTCTAAATAAAAAATTAAAAATTAAAAATAGTTTGCATGTATGTCATTGGCATATATGTTAGTTTCTCCTCAAATTATTGCAAAAATGGCAAAACTGGCATTAAGCAAATTCATTCAGATCTGGGATGAGGAAATTCACCTAAAGACTGGTAAGGCACAGAAGGGGGGGGTTAATTTGAGGATCATATTCATATGGAGAAATATTCGAGTTAGTTTGTGGATTTGTGCTTTTGGAGAGGACAGATGACCAGGAATATGTAAAAGCTTAATCCACTTGATATAAGGTCAAAAAAATGGAAAACAGAATCATATTCAAAACTAGTTTTTGAAAATATTTTAATCCCATATTAAGGCTAAACTTTAAGGAAATGAAAAGGGATGGAAGGGGGAACAAGAGATGAGACTTAAGAAGGAAGGGAGAGAGGTGGACAGATCAGGGGAGGGAGAGACGCTGGGTGGGGCAGGGGCGGTGGTGGTGCCGGGCGCGGGGACGAGAGAAGATCAGAACCTGGAGAGGAGAGGTGCGTAGATTTAGAGATTTAGAGAAACTACTCAGGCCTCCTCTGTATTCTCTGTTTCTGGGCAGGATGTTCCTACATCCCTCTAAAGTGTCAATGAGCAACTGTTGGTCTTCAGTCCTACGGAGACTGCAGACACTCACAGGAGCGGATGGGGAATACGGCTAAGAACTACGATGCAGGAAGTGACCAGACACACAGCTCTGAATCCAACTGGAGGTCACGCGCTCCACAGCTCGGTCACGCGCTCAGATAACCATGTGCTCCTTTGATGACTCAGCCCATTGCTCTTAAACTCCATGGGGAAAAGTGGGAAGGACTTTGTCCAGGTACTTTTAAGATGACTGCCATACACAGTAATGATGCTTCCAATTTCTGGTTGTACAGGACCCCCTCTTAGAACTTGCCACGTGCCTTTAAAATGATTAGCAATGACTCGGGGACACCTCCAGATCCCTCCGGACCGTAGTGAGGTGCTAGCTCCCCTCCTCCTCACTGTTCCACTCCTGCCACAAGGGGCTCAGTCCTGGAAGATTGGCAACCGACTCTGGGAAGAATCCCAAGCCCTTCCCGGAACACTCAATCTAGCAGTGACTTCTTCAGCTACTAGCCCCCGGAAGTTAAAATTCTGCTAAACTGAAGATAAAGGGAAAGGAAAACTCAACTTTAAAGGAGAATCAAAAGTCCTTTGGTCCGGCGGATAGGATTCTTTCTAGAGGCTGGGGAACCTCTGGAAGTCTCCCGTGCGGAGAACGGAGGTCCCTTGATCTTGCAGTCCCTCTCCGCACCCCGGGGGCCCCTTACCCACGCCTGCGTTATTGAACATCCCAGGGAGCACCAGCATGATGTGGTTGGGCCAGTACTTGCGGTACAGAGGCATCTCGTATTCTTTGACCACCAGAAGGTGCAGGTGGCTGATGCCCTCCATGGCATGAAAGAGGTTTAGGAGTCCGTGCTCGTGGCGACCACTGGAAGGAGTGAAAATAGGGCTCTTGACTGCATTTAAATTCTGTTGAAAGGGAAAAAAAAAAAAAAAAGGAACCAGAGACCAAAAAGGGAAATTAAAACCCTTAGATTTAAGAAGTTTGGAGAACCCAGTCTAGTATGTTGGATCTGTTGGTCTGAGAGCAACATTGGCATCCAGACACCGTCACCCACCTTGTCTGACACCAGGGGCAGCCGCATGCTCTCCAGGTGTTTACCCTGCTTGCTGAAGACAAAATGACTCTCTTTGGACTTGGGAATGATGAAATAGAGCTGCACCTCTTCTCCCAGCATAGAGGAAGAGAACGTGAATGCGTGAAGAGTGGAGTCAGACATCTGTGTTTGTAAAGAAGGAAGAGAGGGGATGTGAGCTCATGGTTTGCAAACTCCTAGACCAGTCATTAAGGTTGTTTTTAAGAGAGGCAAACTGAGCTGATCTTCTCTAGGCCACCAGAGCTGGTGGTGCCCACACGATCAGAAGAGCAGGAAAGGCAAACGCTTCATCTTTTAGTCACTATCAGTGACGTGAGATCCAAGCGTCTTGCCCCCTACACAGCCTCCCTGAGGGTGGAGAAGTTTCTGTTGCTTGGCACCGTCTTTGCATTCCTCATGTTCTTAGAACCGCTACCACTTGGTTTTATGCAGAGGTTAGATATCCCCATGGGATGTCCTGCTCTCTGAACATTTTCAAAGGTGCCCAGTTATAGGGGGAAAATCACTTTCATTTATGTGAGTCAGGTTAAATAAATAACATTTTTCTAGGTAAAACATTAGGGCCAACATCACTAAAATGCCTCTGTGACCCCATCTTTCCTAGCTATAGTAGAAGCTGACGAAGTTTGAATAGTCACTTAGCCTAGAACTCTGGGTTCCAGGAAAAGACCACATATAAATCTGATTTATTTTTTAAACCGCCAGAAAGTTGGGGCACCTGGGCTGGCTCAGTCAGTATGGCTTGTGACTCTTGATTTTGGGGCCATGCGTCCGAGTCCCAATTTGAGTGTAGAGTTAAAAAAATAAATTATTTTTGCTTCAAAGTTCAAATGCTCGGGATGCCTGGGTAGTTTAGTCAGATAAACATCAGACTCTTGATTTTGGCTCAGGTCGTGATCTCAGGGTTGTGGGAGCGAGCCCCTCTTTGGGGTGTTTGCTCAGCATGGAGTCTGCTTGGGATTCTGTCTTACCCTCTCCTGTTGCCCCTCCCCCCTCTGAAAATAAATAAATACATCTTTAAAAAAAATAATAAAGTTCACATACTCTCTCAGTAACCCATCTTAGTGAATAATTACATAAAGGTCTTTATGACAGTATTTGGGCTTCATGAAACGACAGCATCGGTTTTCAGCAGCAGCTAGAAATCAGGTAGATTTCCCAAGAGTTTTAACCTAAATATTACATTTCATAGGAAAAAAGTATTGTAATTCTTTCCTTAAATTCTAGTTCATTCTGCTTCACAAGTGTGGGAATATACTACTTAGTGAGTACTACAATCATGGAAACTAACTACACAGATGGAGGATTTTTAATAATTTTCTAAAAGCTTATGATTTATAGACTGGGGCCTTGAATCTTCTTTATTCTGTAAAGCATTGTGAGTTGATTATAAACCAGCCCACCAAAAGTTTTCAAGAACACCAAGAAAACAATGGGACATAAAATGGGATGCCCAATGGGACATCCAATGGGAGACAATGTCTAATGGGACATAAAAGGTAACTTGTATCAGAAGAGCAGAATGATCAATCCAGTTTTTCAGTATATCCCTTCTAGCACCTTTTGGGAAAAAGGTAAAGACCTGATCCTTCAGACCAGAAGCAAATTTGGGGGACGTCTCATCAGCATGTCCTATGGGAGGGAAGAGCTTCTCTAGGCATTCAGAACCAAGCCATAAAAATCAAGAACGTAAAGTGGGAGAAAGGAACATAGAACTTATCCCCCACATGGGCTCTGGACTACTGTCATTTGCTGCCTTTCCCACCTTTTGTGTTTACAGATGCTCTGGCCAAGAAGAAGCCAAAGACTATGGAGTATTGGCTCATCTTCTGTGGTTCTACCTCCCTCAATAAAAGATAAATATTGACTCCTCTGTATGCCTAGTGATCAAAATCACTCCACACTGGAGTCAGGATATGACTTGTCCGTGCAGATCAGCAGACCTGTTCCCAGCTCAAAGGGCACACCCTGTGGACTTGTTAGGTAAGAGCACCATTTTTGTCAACAACCCTCTCAACCAATCTTTTTCAGGATCACAGATAACAGCTAACCTCAACGGGACACATGGAACCATTTCCATGGAATGACTTCAGAGGCTAAAACTCAAGCTTCTTTCTCTCCCTCTTCTCCCCCTGCCCACCATCCTAATAAGCTCACAGTAATGTTAATTTAAATGCTTCCCACATTCTGTTCACAAATGAGCGGCTCCATCTCGGCCCCAGTCTATAAATCAATACGGCCTAAGACTGGGAGCCGTATTTTTCAGTCCTGACTCACAAGATCCACGTTGGGCGACAGGCAAGGACAAGGGGCCACACCTGGGAGGCAGAGGTGAAGTCCATGTACTGCTGGCATTGCTCGCAGTGGTGGAAGGTGTTGTAGGCCGCGTACTTGGTCAGCATCATGGACACCGTTCCTCGCTTCCCGGGCTCCTCGGCTTTGGCATCCTTTATTGCTTCTGTGTATCAAGGGGCAAAAAACCTTGCCATGATATGCATGGAGCCCCTACTCCTGGGAAAAATGTCCCCCACTCCCTGAAAGGCTCTTCTGAGGACTCTATAACTTAGGCCCGCGAAGTCAGGTAGGAAAAGTAAAAGGTGGTCAATACATGTGCAAGAGAAGTGAAAAGCAAAGAGGAGAATTCCTTGAAATTTCTCTCAATGAGAGATTTGTCTGCCTGGATGTAGGTGGCCTGTGACCTGCAGAGAGGCACGCCCAGCTCTGCTTGCACTGACCTTGCTTGACCCCTGCCAGCTTCTCCGTATAGACCATGCTCATCAAACGGTACTTGGGATCGTGCACGCTGACGTCAAAGGGCATTTTACTGAAGCTCTCGATGTCAGGCCAGGGCTCTCCCTCTGACTGGCTGACCTCACTGCTTTCACTGTGATCTAGGACAAGAAGAAAGAAAGTGCGCAGAGCAGCCAGACTGACCAGCCTCCCAGCCGTCCTCCCAAGTGTCAGGAATGAGAGGTTTTAGGAAACATGACTCCCAGATGGGTGAACAAAGGCATTTGTGAAAAATGATCTCCCATGTCTCAGGGCAGAGGGGCCCAGATTTATTCCTTCAGGCCCAGGAGGGAAAAATACCCTCCAGCAGGAAGGACTCATGGCCTCGCTGGTCCCAGCATGAACCTCTACAGATCTGGTCCACCAACTCCCGCTTCTAGGAGATCAACTAGTCTCCCATCCCAGCTCCCAAAATGGTCTGGAAAGCTTGTTTGATTTTGGGTGATCTAAATTCTCCCTCACAGTTTTCACTGTGGAATTTTAAGATATTGACAGCCTACGAGATTTTGGGGATGCACTGAGCAAGATTCCCAGTGTCTGCTGCATGGGAGAATCACCTGGGAGCTTGTAAAAAAAATCCCCGTGCTTAGGCCACCACCCCCACAGTCGCCTTTAGTCCCCAGACACCTGTCACAGCAGTTAAAGCTGCTTAGGTGGCTCCAACATGCAGTCAAATTGGAGAGCTAGTAGCCTCAGGTGTGAGTGCAGACCGCTCCTTCCTACTTCACTCACACCTGTAGCCACGGCCCCCAGTTCCCAGGGAGCGGTGATTGTAAGAATTCCAGAAGGTGCACTGAAAGTGCTCAGACATGGCTGGCGAAGGGGGCTATCCAATAGAGGATAGTTATTGTCATTATTGATAAAATTCATAAGATCCAAAAGCTTAAGACAAAGGGAGAAAGAGAAAAGATTAAAAAAAAAGCCTAAAGACTACAAGTACAGCTATTATTTTGCGAACACAGTATCATTTATTTTTATATCCCTGAGCTAAAGTTGGCATTTTATTTAAAACCCCAAACTTGGGACACCTGGGTAGCTCAGTGGGTTAAGCCTCTGCCTTCAGCTCAGGTCCTGATTCCAGCATCCCTGCTCAGTGGAGAGTCCATTTCTTCCTCTCCCTCTGCCCCTCCCCCTGCTCGTGCTCATGCCCTCTCTCAAATAAATAAATAAGTAAGTAAAATCTTTTTTTTAAAAAAGGACTCATGCTTATTCTAGTTTTTCTTGTTTTGTTTTAAATATCATTGTGGTTCTCCAGAGCAGCATCACATTCACCTGCACTGAACTGAGGTAGAAGGAATAAACCCAGGCTAACCGCACGTCTCGCTACAAAGGCCGGGTTTGCCCCAGCTGTGGTAGATCCTCTCGCTACAAAGGCCGGGTTTGCCCCAGCTGTGGTAGATCCTCTCAGAGCCCATCATATAGGTTAAAGCCCTAGAGCAGATCCCTCAAAGGGGATCTGAGGAGAAAATTAAAGGTGTCGTTGCCTTGTGGCGCCCAGGGACTTTGTGGGAAGATTGGTGAGATGCCAGTTTCCTCTTTCCTTGTCTGTCTGCCTTTTGTCCTCTTGGTCCCAGTCCCCTCTCCGCAGTCCTAAGTGTTTTGAGGCCAACCTGGAGCTCTGGGTCCGCTCTGTGGTGGGCCTGGGGGTCTGGTGCAGCTCAGGCGGGGACACAAACCAGGAGAGGCGGGTGGGAAGATGGGATTGCGTGTCTGTATTTGCAATCATGAATATGAGCTGGTGAGAAGTGGAATTAGGGCGAAAGTGATAATAACATGATTAAGACCTGGCTGATTTTGCTTAGTCATGCTCTGGACTGAACTAGTCCTTTAGGCTTGTCACAGATCTAACTATTTAGGACAAGCAAGTGGGGTGAGGTCTGAGGGCCAATCTGACAGAAGACGTCAAAGCCTTTCCTTTTTCCAGGCTCATCTTTGAGAGCCTTGGAAGAGCTTCTGCCTGATTACCCCTATTGCTCGCCTGCTCTCCCTTCCAGCACAGGCCGTAGCTCCAAGCATGAAGCTCCAGTTTCGAGGCCACATTGTCCTTGGCTAGAGAACTAATGCTGGCTGATCCCTGCTCACACTCGCTTTCTGGCTTTGCTGGGTGGGCTACCTTGGAACCCTCCCACCGGTGACTGCTGGCCGGGAAGGGTTGGGAAAGGGGATGCAGGCAGAGGGTAGGAGATAATCTTCTTAAAACCAGCCCCCCAGGGTGCCTAGGTGGCTCAGTGGGTTAAAACTCTGCCTTCAGCTCAGGTCCTGATCTCAGGGTCCTGGGATGGAGCCCTGCATCCCGCTCTCTGCTCAGCGGGGAGCCTCCTTCTCCCTCTGCCTCTCTGCCTACTTGTAATTTCTGTCAAATAAATAAATAAAATCTTAAAAAACAAAAACAAAAAGCCAGCCCCCACAGCGCTGTCAAGCACCAGCTCCTCCATCTTCCTGTGAAGGAGAAGGCGTTTGTTTATGGCACTAGGTTTCCTTCTGCACAGTTTTAATTTCATTATAGGAATCCATATACCTTGGCTCAGAGCCCGCTGTTAAAGCGGAAGTAACCAGCGAGTCTCAGGCACGCCCTGGACCCTAAGCAGAACACTGCAAGTGAATTTTAAACCCATAGAAGCAATTAATCCACCTACCAGGGCCTTCTAAGATGTCTCTTCGCCCTGCCTCCTGCCGGGGGTTGAGAGGGGAGGCCAGAAGAGGTGGAAGACTCCACCAACTTAACTAAAAAGTGGCCGCCGTGTCCTCACAGCCGTCTGCTAGCACCGGCACCCTCGGCCTCCGGATAACCCTGCAGGTCAGGCCCCCCGGAGGCCCCGCAAGGCGAGCTGGTGTCCGTGTCTCGTGTCTCGGCCCGCGACCCCACACTGCCGGGGTTCGGAACTCACCCGTGTTGATCTCCCCCTCGTCATACACGTCCACCTCCAGGAGCCTGATGAGCATGCGGAAGAGGATCCTAAGGAACTGCAGGTAGGAGCCGGTCTTCCCCACCTGAGGGAAGCGGGTTTTTTTCTTAGTTGGGGAGGGGGAGGGGTGGAGAGCGAAGGAGAAGAGAGCCGAGATTTCACACCTGGGCTCCTGGATCTCTCCTGCCCCTGCGGCCCGAGCGAAGACCTCCTGGCTCTGGGTCATTCCCACCCCCGCCCCTACCCGCACCCCCGCTCGCGCGGCTCCCCGGCTCCCTTCCTCCTTGGGGGCCGCGGGCCTACCTGAGGGGGGCCGGTCAGCAGCAGCCGCCGGGGGTGGCAGGTGCGGGCGCCCGAAGCGGGGTCCGGCTGGTTGCTGAAGTCGGCGTGGTGCTGTCGCGCCGAGGTCCACTGCCGGTAGTAGAGGGACTGCTCCTCGCTGCTCATGTCCTTGTGCAGCAGCGGCCGCAGGGAGCTCACCCAGGCCACGTCAGCGTGCGGCAGCAGCGAGGAGGACGCGGGCGGCTTGCCTCCTCGCGGGGAGCCCAGCAGGCTGTAGGCCGCCTTCGATAAGATCACGATCGGGGGCAGGGTGGCGTGCAGGCCCCCGCAGCCCTGGGGCGCCTGCCCGGGCCACGCTAGGGCCCGGGGACCCGAGGAGGAGGAGGAGGAGGAGGACGAGGACGGCTTGGAGGTGGTGCTGCTGGCCATCTGGGGGCCCAGGGAATCACACTCCTGCTTCAGGGTCTCCCCAGCTCCAGCTGTGCCCGTGGAGATCCCTTCATCCAGCCCCATACTGTTGGCTGGGCTCTGGAAGCCGGGGGTCAGCGACAGCTTCTGGGACTTGTCCGCGGTGCTGGAAGAGCTCACCCCGTTCTCCATGATGGAGCCTGGAAGAGGACGCCATACCCTCCATCAGCAGGGCTCGCAATTTATTCCTTGGCTCCTCCCTGCGTGCGGGGTAGGCTAGACTGACTTTCTGCCCGAGGGCTGTGGCCTCTCTAGTCCCAGATGCTGCTTCCTCTGCTGGCTTCCTTGGGCCCAGAGTGCTCCGGTCGCCCTGGGAGTAATTATACCCCCAGGTATAATTACCTAGAGCTCCTTTCCTAAATCCTACCCCCATTTTTGTAAATGACATAATGTTATTAAACTCTCCTCGGTGACCTCATTTGGATATGCCTCCTGATTCATTCCAGACCCTGACCAATACAGGCTCCAAGTTCCAGTCCTGCCCCAGGGCATCTGCCACCTGCTGGGGTCCAAGGGTCTCACACTTCTGCTTGTGGAGAAGTTCCCCAGGCTGTAGCCACTTCCATGGATGCCCAAACCAGCGTGGGGAAAGTCTCCGTGTGAGAAAGGTTGTGAGGCACAATCTACACTCAATGGTCTTGCTTTCGTCTGTGCACTTGGCCAATTCACTTCAAATATGTCTTCCCCTCTGATGGGTCAGCCACTCTTGCATTTGTGGACAAACCAAAAGCTCATACGTTCAGGCCTGATGGCCTTCTCTGAGCTCAGACTGGTGCTGCTAGGCATGTCTGTCACATCCCAACCTCAGGGGATCCCAGAGGACAGCCAGGAACCGGACGCTCTTGCAACCAGGTTGCTCCACTTGCTCATCTGACTTTTGTGTCCTTCCATCTTATATAAGAGCCTGCTTCCCCCCCCCCCCCCCCCCCCCCCCCCCCCCCACAGCCTTGAGCTTTGGAGCCTGCACACTTTGGGCAGTGAGCTTTCCCAAGGACCCCTGAAGTCAGCCCAAGACTGAGGGATGTGTGCTCAGTGGTGGGAGCACAGGCAGGTCAGGTTGTCCCCAGAGGGAGGGAAGCTAAACAGCAGAAGGCAAGCCATGACCTTTGTGCCAGTATGGGAGCAAGGCTAAGGTTATATGAGCCTTGGGGGCAGCTCTGGAAGTGCAGGGAAAGGGGGGGTCTGATTAAAAAGCCCCAGTAAGGAGGTGAACACTCCCTCACTTCTCCCTTGCTGATGCTGGTATCCAGAAACTCCCAGATGTGATAGTTCCCCTTCCCTTCTGTTACTCTTCACTATCCCCCAAACCTCTGGGGAGCCTGAGTTGGCAGGGGTGGGGGGTGTAGAGAAAGGTACAGTCCTGACCCCTGGCTAAGGCAAGCAGCTCGGCACACCCAGTAGAACAGTTCTCATGCTCTTCCAGGCTGAGGGTCCCTATCAACACAGACAGCCCCACAGATGACTGCCTCTTCAATTCTCATAGCCATTTGACAGCAGCTTCCAGGATGAACAGACACACTAAGGCTGCTTTCTACTTGAAATTTTATGTGTGTCTGCTTGTATGTGTTACGATGATGGAAAAGGGGGGATGTGGGAAAGAAGAATGTTCAGGTGATCTCTAGTTGTGGGGTTTTCATTTTTATTTTATTTATTCATTCATTTATTTTAAAGACTTTCTTTGAGGGAGAGAGAGTTTGCACACACGCTGGGGTGGGGTGGGGGGGCAGAGGGAGAAGCAGCTCCCACTGAGCAGGGAGCCTAATGCGGGGCTCAGCCCCAGGACTCTGGGATCATGACCTGAGCCAAAGGCAGATATGTAGCCAACTGAGCCACCCAGGTACCCCTATTTATTTATTGTTAGAAGTAATCTTCACCCCCCATGTGGGGCTCAAACTCACAACCCCAAGATCAAGAGTCTCATGCTCTATTGACTGAGCCAGCTGGGCACCCTGGAGTTTTGATTTTTTTTTTTAAAGATTTTATTTATTTATTTGACAGATCACAAGCAGGCAGAGGCAGAGAGGCAGGCAGAGAGAGAGAGGAGGAAGCAGACTCCCCGCTGAGCAGAGAGCCTGATTCGGGACTTGATCCCAGGACCCTGAAATCATGACCTGAGCCAAAAGCAGAGGCTTAACCCACTGAGCCACCCAGGCGCCCCTGGAGTTTTTATTTTTAACCTCTTCTCTATCCTTTGTTACATTCTCCAAGTTTTCTATGTTGAGTTTTATTACTTTCCTAATGAGAAAAAAAATGGAAACTGCTGCATTTACTGTAATATAATTTATCAGAAGACAGTTCATGCCAGGCACGGCCAGAGGCCCTTTCAGTGACCCTCCAGGAGAGGGGCTGGCAGGCTGCATGGTGGGTCAGCACAGCCAGTGACCCCAGAGTAGCCTTTGGTCTACCAACACTTGCCATTAATTGCTTATAAAAGTCATTCATTCATTTATTCATTCACTCATTCATTCATTCATGCAAACACTATGCCAGGTACTAAGCCAATGAACACAAACTTAACAGCTTTCAGATCTAGAAGGAAAAGAAGGCTTCTGTGCAAATATCAGATGTATAATATCCCTGAGGTGATTAAAGGTGGAAAGGACTAGGGAAAATAGTGCCTGCTGGGGTTGGTAAAATTTATTTATTATACTTAGCTCATTACCAAACTCTTCATTAAATGTTTGCCCAGAGAAGTATTTTGTGGCAGTTCAAGTGTTAGGTTTTCCAAGTACCTCTCCTGGAGAACTGAGGTCTGAACAGGATGCCGGAGTCAAGGAAGGCTCCTCTGACATGAGTGCCGGGTGTGAGTCATGCCTCCTCACCCCCTCCCTCCCATCCCCCCCGCCCCCCTGCAGAGAGAAAAGGAAGCACTGACCCGAGGTTCCAGTGACAGCACTACTGTTGCTCTGTGGCCTCTCCAGGTCGATCAGCAGCTCATCAGCGTCATTCTCGCTGGCGGTGGCTCTTTCCTGCTCCTTCCCGCTAAGGTCCAGGGCAACAGCGGGGCCCCGGATGACCTCTTTTGAGACGTAGCAGCATGCCAGACCCACCTCCTGCTCCAAGGCTGTGCGAGTTAAGTAGCTTGAGTCGATGAGCCGCAGGTCACAGTACTTCAAAGACCTGCACATAAGTCAGGGTGTCTTGGGTGAGTCCATCTGGCCTGGACTCAAACCTCAGCTTTGTCATCTCCTTGCTGTTATGACCTCACACTAGCCGCTTCCTTTCTCCAAGGATAAAACAGAACAACAGCGCCTGGCTCACGGGCTTGTTGTGAGAGTGTGTGGATGACGCAGGGAAGACGTTTGCAGCAATGCCTGACCCCCTGGCAGCATGCGGCTCATGCTGTCTTTATTGCCGTTGCTACCTTCTCGTCCTCAGGCCCTGGGCCCTTCAGAACTTGGGAACAGCAGATGAAGAGACACTTCATCCAAACAAAACGATCCCAGTATGGGGCAGATTTTTTTTTTCCTCCCTGCCCCTCTGGCAGCCCTGCTTTGATGAGGAAACACTTCTCACTGTGGCTACCTTCCATTCCCCTAAATGCTGGGCAATCTCTGGAAAGTCAAAAGAAAGAGGCAAGGAAGGGTGTGTGTCTTTTCCCTCTGAAGAAAGCGATTCTCTTCCTCCTTGCCCAACGAGTGAAATGGCTAAGTGTCAGCCGAGTTTTAGCCATTGGCTCAGCCGGGCAACTAATGAAAAATGAGAACTGACCGTTCGCGTCCTACCTGGGAAATGTTTCTCCAAGAGGATCTTTGCCAGTTAATATCACGATACAAGGCAGACCTTCTAAATCTTGGTATGTCCGAGGGGTCCACTCTTCTGGTTCATTTCCTCTCCAGGTCTGTAGAAAGGGACCCATATGATAAAATTAAAACCCCTTAGTTAAGTTTCCACTTCTTAAAAGGTTTCTAGGTGCAGATTTTTTATGCCTTTGTGCTTCCAAATGACTTCCAGTGTGTGTGCGTGCGCGCATTCCCATATACTAAATTGCTCTTAAAAAGCATAATAAAGCACTCTGGAAGAATGTGGCCTTCAGTTTTATCTCAGTAGGATAATATAGGAGATCTTGGTGTACATCACACAGTAGCACACAGGCCAAAGACACATACAATATGAACGACCTTGGATAAACTACCTGACTCAAGGCTCTCAAATATACTTTTTTCATGTAAGGGACAGACTTCTGAAACAGACTGACTGAAAAAGATAATTTCAGTTATGAATGACTAATAAAAGCATCTCAACAAAACGCCATAAAAACAGACATTTTCACCAAGAAAATCGTGAAGTTAGCTACCCTTGATGGTTATTTCCTCTCTTTCTCTCTATATTGATTTTCAAAATAAGCGACAAGTAATTGGCTTGGGGCTTTCAAAAGTCTTTCTCAAGAAGGCTAAAAATATAAACAAATCTGGATCAGTTAAAACAACAACAACAACCCTGCCCCTTACTTAGAAGAGTAAGGCAATTAGTTTATGGTTTCACAAATAACCTATGAAGCAGCACCTTCTGATATAGATTAACACATATGTACATTATGTATATCTTTAATAAATGGAACGCCAATCGGTGAGAAGAAAAAAAAAATCCCACCAACTTGAAAGATGTTCAAAAGTGAAAAGATCTTACAGATTTTTATATTTTAGAGCAGAAAGAAAATAGGCTGTGTCTTAAGTAGATGAGGTGGTTTCTACTACTTTTACAAAGTGTCTAGCATTTAACTATGCTCATAACAGCTTTCCAGGAGGAGTTATTATAAGAAATAAATGGACACTTCTGGTAATGCTTTAGAGAACAAAGAGTAAGAGATGTTAAGTAATGCATACACTTCATTTTTTAAAAAAGATTTTATTTATTTATTTGACAGAGATCACAGGTAGGCAGAGAGGCAGACAGAGAGAGAGAGGAAGGGAAGCAGGTTCCCTGCTGAGCAGAGAGCCCAATGCGGGGCTCAATCCCAGGACCCTGGGATCATGACCTGAGCCAAAGGCAGTGGCTTTAATCCATTGAGCCACCAGGCGCCCCAACACTTCATTTTAAAATAGACAGGTACTTCTTTTGCTAAACACAAAATGGGATTAAAAAAATCTAATAGGCAAGAAAAAATGTAATAAGATTTGATTAATGATTTGTTGGTGTCTAGATAAAATAGCCTTTAAAAATAAATATACCCACAATTACTCAAATAAAATATACATAATTTATAAAGTGGGAAGCACCTTAACCTTGTTTTTTTTTTTTAACTTTTTTTTTAATCATATATTTATATACCAAAGGGAAATCAGTGGATCTATATAGCTGTCACAATTTTGACTTTTTTTTTTTTTTTTTTTGTCTTTGAAAATCAATCTATCCAGGTACCTGAGTGGCTCAGTGGGTTAAACATCTGACTCTTGATTTCAGCTCAGTCTTGATCTCAGGGTTGTGAGTTCAAGCCCTGCATTAGGGTCCATGCTGGGTGTGGAACCTACTTTATTATTTATTTATTTTTTTAAATAAAGATTTTATTTATTTATTTGACAGAGAGAGATCACAAGCAGGCAGAGGCAGGCAGAGAGAGAGGAGGAAGCAGGCTCCCCGCTGAGCAGAGAGCCTGGTGCGGGGCCTCGATCCCAGGACCCTGAGATCATGACCTGAGCCGAAGGCAGCGGCTTAACCCACTGAGCCACCCAGGCACCCCTGGAACCTACTTAAAAAAAAATCTATCAAAATATTTTTTAGGGACGCCTGGGTGGCTCAGTCAGTTAAGCATCTGCCTTCGGCTCAGGTCATGATCCCAGGGTCCTTGGATTGAGCCCTGCATCGGGCTCCTTGCTCAGCGAGGAGCCTGCTTCTCTCTCTGCCTGCTGTTCTCCATGTTTGTGCTTTCTCTCTCTCTCACTCACTATTTCTCTCTGTCAAATAAACACATAAAATCTTTTAAAAATATATTATTTAAATATTAGAAGAAAGGTACCTACAAAAATTCGATTTTCCATACATTGTCATGTCAAAGTGAATATAATAACACTTTGATTTAGAGTAAACAATTTTAGGAACAGGAATCATTTTACTCATATAATCTTTGCATTGGACTCATGATGTCCCTGACGCTGAGGCTCTCCTTGGATGGATTTTATCTCCTAGAAACCATCCACTGGTCATGGTTCTACAAATGATGAGGTCGTTATAATGACGGGATAAGAGATATTATGTTTTACTCTATGAAAAGATTTATTTTTCAAAGGTTATTAAGGAAATCTTGCTTTTACTCTTGACTAATCAGAGCTAGCCAAACCACTACAACACACTTTCCGTCCCTCTGCTACTTCTGATGAAGGATGGTTGCAGTTCTTTGACGGGCTGACCATGCCCTCAGGATTTCACTGTAGAGCCTTTAAAACAACACAAAAGACTGGGTGGGCACTGAGTTCAAAAAAATATGGGGCTCAAGGCTGAGGAAATTTGATCAAAACCTCACAGGCCCTCTGGAGGAACTGATTTATTTCGATTTAAGTCTTGTATCCTTCCAGAATGCTTGTCATGACTTTTATGTGATAATTAGAGGGAACCACAAAAATAAGGCCATCCAATGGAAGAAGAGGCAGAGGATGTTACCCAGGCCTACAGATAAAAGGCACACCTACCCACCCATGCCATCCTTACTGTGGTGAGGGAGGCTGGTAACTTAGAAATAAACACATGAAGGGGCTCCTGGATGGCTCAGTTGGTTAAGCATTTGACTCTTGATTTTGGCTCAGGTTGAGATCTATGGGTTGTGGGATCAAGCTCCAGGTCGCTTTCTGCGCTCAGTGAGGAGTCTGCTTGAGGACTCTCTCTCTTGCCCTCTCCTTCTGCCCCTCCCCTGGCTCGTGGTCTCTCTTTCTCTCTCAAATAAATAAGTTAATCTTAAAAAAAAAAAAAAAAGAAAGAAAGAAAGAAAAAGAAATAAACCTGTGAAGCAGAAACCACCTGGCAAGTGTCAGTCTTGCTTAGGATATGAACATTTCTACAGGATTTCATATTTTTACTTCTACACCATGGAGAAAGGATGGATTGATGTGACCCACTGGTTTTGACAGTATGGAAATCTATTTTGTGCGCCCGGTGCCTGGCAGCTACTCATACAAACTGAGAATCTGAGAATGACTGGACCCCGCCTTCATGTATGGCACGCTCTCAGAAGAGTGCTTACAGAACTACTGCTGTCTAAAGACCCTGAAGCTGATTTTGATGTGCTAGCAGCCAGTTAGGACTCTTGATCTCAGGGCTGTGGGTTCAAGCCCCACACAGGGTGTAGACATTATTTATGGAAGTTAAATAACAACAAAAAAGAACCTCAGGTCTTTGTGGTTTTTAGCCAATGGCCCAGAAGGGTGGATTATTTAGGACCTGCTGATTTATGCTGATTCAGTGATTGGTACTTCTGAAGACTCTCAAGAAATGAGCTCAACTAGGGGTGGCTATACTTGATCAGGGTCATGGAGACCCAAAGAAGATTCTGCAGCCTCACATCCTCTTCAGCCATCTCCCTGCAGATTATTTGCCTTTCCATTAGTATCATTCAAATAGTCTCAAGACATACGTCTCAATGAATTATACTGTAAGAAGAGTTTTAGGACCCTCACATGTTACTCATCTTAGAAATCTCGCAGTTATGCGGTCTGTAACTATCAATAAAAATTGTGAACATGATATCTATGTGTGAAATATGAATGTTTCAACTTCCACTAAATATAGGGTTTTTATTTTTAGACAGATTTATTTGTTCCAGCTGCTCCTCAAGATAATATATTTTGTTTGCATTTTGGATTATTCAATTTAGGTTAAGCTAATAGAATACAATAAAAAGGTTTATGTTTGCAAAACGCTTTATGAACACTGAATAACATCCTCATATTAGAGCTCTCTGAGATCATACAGTCCAACTCTCTCATTTTGCAGGTAGGAAACTGCAGCCCGGGGTGAAAATGAAAATTGCCCAAGGCTATGTGTTTTCTTTTCATAGAATTTGTGCCAAACTAGATTTTTCTTTTCTTTCTTTTTTAAAAAAAAAAAGATTTTATTTATTTGTGTGAGAGAAAGAGAGAGCACAAGTAGGGGGAGCAGCAGATAGAGGGAGAAGCAGGCTCCCCACTGAGCAAGGAGCCCAACATGGGACTAGATCCCAGGACCCAGGGATCATAACCTGAGCTGAAGGCAGATGCTTAACTAACTGAGCCACCCAGGCATCCCAAACTACATTTTTCTTAACTCGGTTTAGCTCAGTATTTAGTGTGCAGGGTACAGATACCATGCTGGTCTAGCTCAGACATATACTACTTGCCTGGTATCGTACCCACATACATGTGGTTATTTTATTAAATGCTTCCTAATGGCTAGGACAGATTGGATTATAAAAGTCTCCAGAAAAACCTAAGCAGGGCATAAAGTAGGGAGTTAGGTGAGTTGCTTTAGGAAGTCTGCTGACCTCCTCCATGCCTACCAGGAGGGGTTTAGGAGAAGCGGTTCCACCAGCCATGGGAAGGGGTTGGCCTGTGCTCAGGCTCTAATCCTCCTGCAGCAGCCTTGGAGAAGTCAGACCAGCAAGCCTCAGGGCTGGCGGACAAAGCGAGTTCAATGAAGCAACAAGGGGTTGAAAAGTCCATGGGCAAGAGGGTGGGGAATAGCTCTATGTGCGTACTAAAGATGGAACAGAATCCTTTACCTACCGACTCTAGACCTGAGTGCACAGGCTAGGTAGACAGAAAAGAATTAGTGAACTGAAGTCACTTAAAGGCGAACCCACAGAGGTCTGGGAAAACAACTTACCTTTCTTTCTGAGAAAACAGATGGCCGTGGGCTAGATGCATCTTGACCAAGGTCAATAAACATGGGGTCAAATTGGGTCATCTCATTTTTGCACCTGCAGTTGGAGAGCATGGAAGACCAACTGCAGGCACATGCTAAAAAAGGGGGTTTGACAGAATCTTAATAAACCGGCCCCAGGGAGGGAACTGTACACGTCTCTTGGTTTAGGCTTAACACTGTCACGAAGATCAAATCAACACAAGTGCAAAACTCTACTAAACTCAGGCCTCTGAGCCACCTACGTGGGGTTCCTAGAAAACAGAAACAAATGGTATTTCAAAGGATAGGTGTCCGACCATTGCTAACCTTTAATCGTGCCACAAAGTGCGTTGCGACACTGAGTTCAGAGGCAGGGTTCCCGAGGATGATCTCGAAGCGGTACTGCAGCCCCAGCTTGTCGCGCACCTCCTGCAGCCGCTCCTTGGCCAACATTGCCAGCTGCACGGAGGGCACCCTGATAATGAGCATGTGTCCCCTCCCACTTCTGGTTTTTCCCGGGGAGCTGATGAGGTCATCCATAATGCTGAGTGTTTCCGGGGTGCTGTGGTCTCGGAGCGACGCCATGGTGGTGAGAGCCATCAGAGCCTCTGAGTACTGCTGGATGAGAAGGTAGCAGCGGACAACCATGCTGTGCAGCCTGGGGTACCTTCAACAGAACACAGGGAGCTAGGACTTGGGCAGCAGGACCAGCTGGGACAGCAAGGTCTTTGTGGGAGGAATGCAGACCTGGCATGGTGGGAAGGAGTTACTGCTCAGTGGTGGGCTGGAGCCGTAGTAGGACCTTGGAGCCCACATCGCTAGAAGGAAAAGTGGAGCTTTAAATGCCTGTGAGTCAGAAACTGTTGGGATAGGTACAGCAAGTTAAAGAGAGTTAGAGATGCTCTAGCGACCCTAGCTTCTGAGTGTGGTCTGTGGTCCAGGAGCAGTACCACCTGGGAGCTTGTTAGAAATACCAAACTCCCCCACTCCAGACATCTGAATCAGAACTCACAGTCTGACAAGATCCCCAGGTGATTTTTATGCACATTAACTTTTGAGAAGCACTGATCTGGTCAGGTTATTTGTTGACAGAGTCATAACGGATCATCCCCGGACCCTAACCTCTTGTTGGTGGCACTGAGTTAGGATGGTGGTGTTGTCAGCTTATTCCTCTGATACTTAAGACTACAGTAAAGAAAATTGAGACATTAGGATCATGTTTGCCAAGTATCAGACATAAAAAGAATCATTATTATTATTAGTAATTACTAATTTGAGGGTAATCCCACAGATGGCAGTAACTGTATCTTCCCATACAATGTGCCTTGGGGCAGAAGAAAACTTGGAGCTGACTGGAGAAATAGCACCCCCTAGTGGCGAAGCCTCCTATCACCAGAGCCCTGCTTAGTTAAGGGAACCTGGCAAAGAGGGGCGTCCTGGCCTCATCCCAACACCCACTGGTACTCCACCCCCACCCCGACTGGACTGCCAAGTAAGAGGATCACTTTGTTCAAATTGGCACTTTTTACAGCTACAGAGCAGGCATAAAATTTATTTATGAATTATTTCTGAGCTATTCCTCAGAAAGCCAGGTCTGTTGGCAAAGTGAGTACAAATGGGCAAAGAGGACCCCTTTGCAGGCACATGGAGGTGCTGGTCAAGAAAAGAGGTGTTGGCAAAATGAGGATGAGCCTGTGAACTTTCTTTCTGGTTGCCAGCTGGTAGCACAGGCAGCCACCTAGCAGCTGGGCAGGCCATGGGGTGGTTTGCCTTTGTTCCACTTTAAAATTCTATTTAAAGTAGAACAAGTGGTCTGCCAGCCTTGCACAGAAAAGCCCTGGGTCAAATACCAGTTAGGGTCATCAAATGAATAGCGTGGTTTTGAAATACTTCAGAGCTGGAAAGGACCGTGGATGCCCTCCCCTTCCTACCAGAAGGAGAATTAAGCAGCTGACAGAAATCTGGCTACTGGCCCAAGACCATGCCACCAGTCAGGGACAGAGCTGGGTCTAGAATCACTCGTCTCTGATAATGTCTCCTTACATTGCAAGGATTTAGTAGTTTGGGGAAAAGTGAAGAAATCCTCCAGTTTACTCAACCCTGGGCCAGTTCTTCAAACACTCAATAAATCACAGCTGTTATTAGCTTCAGTGACTGAGCTGGAAGAAGTGAGCACACAAGATCCATGTTTAAGGCTTCGTGGTTTTGGATGGACCAGATAGGTAAGCCAAAGTTAGAACCCATGGTAACTTTGATCTATAGGCCTTTAGATCTCACACTCTGAAAGAAGTCTGAATTTAGATGTGAACAGTCTTCACAACCTGGTCAGTTTGCACTGAACTATAATTGTTATTTTGTAAGTATTACCGAAGTTGTAAGAGAAGTTGACAGGACTGACTCTGAGTGATGCTCTCGGAAGGGAGGGTACGTTCCAAGCTGGTGGCTGCAGCAGCCGGGTGGGAAACACTTAAAAGGGAGACTTATGGGATGATTTTGGAAATGTAAGATCACATGTGCTGTAGAAGGATTAATGTCACAGTGTCAGTTAAGTCTTCTTAAATCCAGCAGCTGCAAAAATATAAAACCCTGCTCTGAGGCTGCTCTTTTCGTTGGTACAACGTAATAACTCACTGGTAGGCTCCCCACACCCGCCCTCATTTTTAAATTTCTCTTTCTTTTTTCTTAGCAAAGTTATAGAACAGGGTAGTAAAAAGGTGGCTTGTGATTAATTTGAAGAACAAGAGCTACTAAAAATTAGAATGTGCCTCATCAAAAAGAGTCCACCTGCCCCCATCATTGAAGGTCAGACAGACTACTGCAGCGCGGGCCAGAGGGACCCTCCACCAGGTTACATAAATTCTAATGTCTCTGTGACACTTCAAGTCTATGATTCAAGATCAGAGAGAAAAAATAGGAAAACCCTTTACTCTTCTGGAGTTTGACCAGGACTTGGGGGAAAAAAGAAAGCAGAGGAGGCAGAAAAGTCATGATCTTTAACTCCCAAGGTCAGGGACTGGAGGAGGCTCATTAGGAGCTGAACTCACTTCAAAGATTTAATTGCTCCTACTTTTCTCCAGTCTGCACTCTAAATCTCTCGTAGTAAAGATCAGTTTTTACTTAGTCATCTAAGGGTACTTGACTGTGGTGAATAGAAGGGAAAAGAGAAAAATGAAGAAGTGTAAGGCGTACGGTGGAGGAGGCCACAGCTCAGAGAAATGGTCTGTAATCAGCAAATCCCTCTGTCCATCTAATCCCTGGTGATAGCAGTAAAGCATGCTTGGGAGATGATTCAGAGCATGGCAAGTGGTTCTAAGTCCCACCCTGGGTTGCTAGTTTCCTTTGTTGGTCTCGGATGATCACAGAAAACCTACACCAGTAAAAGGTCATCTTAGGAGAGGCTACTTTCACTCTGCCTTTGCATGTCATCTGCACAGCAGGGGCTCCATGAAACTCCCTGTGACAGTGACACAAGAGACTTTTGGCTATTTTAGACACACAAGTACAGCTAAAGTAAAAGCTGAAGGTCCTTACTTACCTTTCCAAGAGCGTGTTCACCATTTTTTCAAAAGTCTCATCACATCTCAGAAGGGGGCTTGTGATTCCCCACTGTAGAGACTTACTGTATTCATTCAGGCCAAAATACAGCTTCTCCTGGCAGCTCATGTCCTCCTGATTCAAAATAGAGCCAAACCCAGTGAGGAGAGGATACAATGTGTCTTGTTTTCTAGGGGTCGGGTGGTTGGGGAGGGGGTTTGGAAATCCCTGCAGTATGTTATTTGCTGGAAGGTTAAAAAATTGTGAAGAAACAAGTGGGACTACATCAAACTAAAAATCGTCTACATGGCAAAAGAAGCTTCAATAAAATGGAAAGACAACATGTAGTATAGGAGAAATATTTGCAAATCATGCATCTGATAAGGGATTAATATCCAAAATATGTTTCTAAAAAACTCACATAACTCAGCAGCAAAACCCTCAAACAATCAAAAATGGGCTGAGGAACTGAATAGACGTTTTTGTTAAGAAGACATACAAATGGCCAACAGGTATATGAACATGTACTCAACACCACTAATCATCAGGGAAATGCAAATCAGAGTAAGGATCTAATGTACAAGATGGTGACTATGTTACCTAATGGGATGTCACCTAAATGCCTGTTAATTTTTTTTTTTTTTTTTTTAGTAACCTCTAGGCACTATGTGAACTTGAATTCATGACCCCAAGATCAGGAGTCACATGCTCCAATGACTGAGCCAGCCAGGTGCCCACGTCACACTTGTTGGCACGACTGCTATCAAAAGGAAGAATGATAGCAAATGTTGGCAAGGATGTGGAGAAAAGTGAACCCTCATGCTTTGTTGGTGGCAGTGTGAATTGGTACAGCCACTGTGGGAAACAATATGGAGGTCCTCAAAAAAATTAAAAGTTGATCCAGGAATTCCACTTCTGGGTATTTATTCAAAGGAAAGGAAAATGGATATAGAAGCGATAAATGCACTCCCATGTTCAATGAGCATTATTCACAACAGCGAGGATATGGAAGCAGCCACGTGTCTGTCAGCGGATGAATGGATAAAGAAGATATAGTATGTATATGTCCACATGATGGAATATTATTCAGCCATGAGAAAGAAGGAAGTCCTGCCATTTGTGGCAACATAGGTAGAACTTGAGGATATTATGCTAAGTGAAATAGAGAGAGAAAGACAGATAGTACATGGTTTCACTCATGAGGAATCTTTAAAAAAATTGTCAAACTCATAGAAGCAGAGAGTAGAAGAGTAGTTGCCAGGGGCGGGGGTTGGGGGATGGCGGGAGTGGGAGTGGGGAAAGTGTGGGGGGAGGGAAGAGGAAGAGGTTGGTAAAGGGTACAAACTGTCTACTATAAGATGAATAAGGTCTGAAGGTCTAATGTATAATATGTTGACTATAGTTGTGAACACTATAATATATAATTGACATTTGCTAAGAGAGTCAAAATGAAATATCCTCACCAAAAAATATATATATAATACACACACACATATAATATATATTTTACATATATATATACATATATATATATATGAGATGATGGGTGTGTCAATTAACTAGAAGGGAGGAGTCCTTTCAGATCATCACGATGTACACTTTAAATATCTTACAATTTTACAACGACAAAAAAAGAATGAGATCTTGGAAGCAAAATAAGAGAGAGGGACAGGCAAATCAAGAAACAGACTCTTTATAGAGAACAAACTGATGGTTATTGGAGAAGAGGTGGGTGGAGGGGCGGGGGAAATAGGTGATGGGGATTAAGGAATGCACTAGTGGTGATGAGGACAGGGCGATTTATGAAAGTGTTAAATCACTATATTGTATACCCGAAACTAATATAACACTGTATGTTCACTAACTGGAGTGAAAATAAAAACTTAAAAAAAAAAAAACAAAACAAGAAAATAAGGAGTTTTTGCCATTTGCAACCACATAGATGGAACTAGAGGCTATAAGGCTGAGATAAGTCACACAAAGAAAGACAAATGCCATATGATTCCACTGACATGTGGGATCTAAAAAAACCAAAATAAATGAACAAAGAAACAAAGAGAAACAAAAAGCAGACTGTTAACGATAGAGAGCAAAAATAAACACATCAAGTAAGCAAGCGAACTGGTGGTTGCCAGAGGGGAGGGGGATGGAAAGATAGATGAAGTGGATAAAAGGGATTAAGAGGTACAAACTTCCAGTTACAAAATACCTAAGTCACAGGGATGAAAAAGCACAATATAGGGAATATACTCAATAATCTTGTACTAATGTCGTTTGGTAACAGACGGTGACTACACTTATCATGGTGAACAGTGAGTAATGAATAGAATTGTTGAATCATTACTTTATCCATCTGAAACTAACATAACACCATATATTAATTATACTTCAATTAAGAATACACAAAAAATAACTATTGAAATATTTTAAATTTTATGTCAATTATACCTCAATAAGGCTGAAAAAATTTTTGTTTCATTATATAGCCTGATATGAACTCCACAGTTATCTCTGGGGCAGAAACCAAAATTTCTCTTCCCTTCAAATGAATTAACATGTGGTTAATGTTGAGATTTTATTTGTTTGTTTGTGCTGTTTTGGTTTTTTTAGAGAGGGAGGGCAGGAGGGGCAGAGGGAGAGAGAATCTTAAGCAAACTCCAAATCCAGAGTGGAGCCAGACCTGGGGCTTGATCTCACAACACTGGGATCATGACCTGAGTTGAAATCAAGAGTCAGACGCTTAACTGACTGAGCCACCAATGCATCCATGTTGACATGCTTTCTTAAGGCAGACGGTAACTTCACAGATGGTTTGTTCTCTCTTTGCTTTGTTCAGGCATCTTCTGAGGAATAACATTTTTAGGCTGGTATAGTCACTGGTCAGACTTTTCCCTCATAAAGCAGCTCTCTATACTGATACTTCTCTACAGAACTCTCTGGAGGTCAACCAACTAAAAAACTCTTATTATAAAAAAACTTTTCTGACATCATCTAATGATGATAATTCAGAAAATCTTATTTTTTTTTTTTACAAAAAAGTTTATTTAAAAATGGAATCTATACCTTTCTGCCTTCCTAAGCAGAATTCACTGTATTTTTTCTCCTTCTTGATGACTCAGACATCACTACGAAATGAATAACTATTTTGGGATATGACACAAAGTTTCCCTCAGAGGATCCTGAGTTGTGTGACATGCTGTCCTTAAACATAAATAGCCCCAGAATATTAAGTAAGCTTTTTGAGTTCATGTACTCGTTTTTTTTTTCAAGCTTTCTTTCTTCTTTTCTACATTAATTTTTCCCAGTCATGCCTCCTACCTGTCACGTGTCCTATGTGTTTTAGTCTTACTTTTATTTGTAATTATGTATTGACATTTTCCTTTAAACACTCTCTAACTCATTTCATAAAGGTAATATAGTAGCTTCAATAAAGTAAGCAATCAGAGGAAGAAGAAGCAAGGGTAAGAGATGTAAGATTGGGCCAGGCATGTAGCTTGTGCTCTCAAAAATGCACACAAGATGTTTTTGTACATTTTGTTTCTGAGCTTTTTTAGTAACTCAGAACAACAGATAAGCAACTGTGTGGTTTATAACAGAAAATAAAGCACTGTTTAATTGCCACTTTTAGTTTCTCTGTGGCCCCCCGGACCAGTTATTCCTGGTTGTTGGAACAGGATCTTATTTGAGAATAAATGCGCCAGAGGACCAAAGTATGTCCTTGTACACAGTGAAGCTTTAGGGCACACACTCAGTGGCATCTGTTTTGAAGGCCTGGAAGCCTTTTTTTATTTTCTCCCTTCCTTCTGGATAATTGTGTCAAATAAGTCATTACAGGATGAAAAAAAAAAAAAAGCCATTCATTAGAGTTTCTGTCCTTATCTGGACTGCTGGCACAGAGTCAGTGGAAATGACTTCTCTTTTGTGCCTGCTGTCTTCACTTTCCTTCTCATGCTTGGTCCTGCTTCTTTGGGAAAATATAAAATCCTACTCCAGGCCTGTTGTTTTTCCCTGATGCAGCATTTTAATTCACTGGGCAGGATGTATCCACCTGTCCTCAATTTAGTTTCTCTTTCTCAGCAAAGTTACGGCGGGGGGGTGGTGGTGGTGGTTATTAAACAGATGACCTGTAACCAACTGGAGCCAGTATTTTTTTTATTAATCGATAAAGATTTTATAGATTAAGAATGAGATATACTGGGGCGCCTGGGTGGCTCAGTGGGTTAAAGCCTCTGCCTTCGGCTCAGGTCATGATCCCAGGGTCCTGGGATCGAGCCCCGCATCGGGCTCTCTGCTCGGCAGGGAGCCTGCTTCCTCCTTCTCTCTCTCTGCCTGCCTCTCAGCCTACTTGTAATCTCTGCCTGTCAAATAAATAAATAAAATTTAAAAAAAAAAGAATGAGATATACTAAAAATAAGAATTAGACGTGAATAGTTTCCCCAATCTGTTAAGTCTGCATTAAACTGTAACTGCAGTCTTCTAAGTATTATAAACCTTGTAATAGATGTCAGTGGGACCACCCTTTAAAATACATTTTACAGGGGTGCCTGGGTGGCTTAGTCATTGGGTGTCTGCCTCTGGCTCGGTCATGATCTTGGGATCCTGGGATCAAGTCCCACATCAGGACCCCTGCTTGGCGGGGCGAGGGCCTGCTTCTTCCTCTTCTTCTGCTTGCATTCCCTCTCTCACTGTGTCTCTCTGTGTCAAATAAATGAATAAAATCTTTTTTTTAAAGATTTTTTTAAAAAAAGATTTTATTCATTTATTTGAGAGAGAATGAGTGAGAGAGAGCGTGAAAGAGGAGAAGGTCAGAGGGAGAATCGGACTCCCCAAGGAGCTGGGAGCCCGATGCAGGACTCGATCCTGGAAGTTCAGGATCATGACCTGAGCTGAAGGCAGTCGCTCAACCCACGGAGCCACCCAGGAACCCAAATGAATAAAATCTTTTAAAAAATAAAAAAATAAAAATGTGTTTTACAGGGGCTCCTGGGTGGCTCAGTGGGTTAAGCCGCTGCCTTCGGCCCAGGTCATGATCTCAGGGTCCAGGGATCGAGTCCCGCATCGGGCTCTCTGCTCGGTGGCGAGCCTGCTTCTCTCCTCTCACTCTGCCTGCCTCTCTGCCTACTTGTGATCTCTCTCTGTCAAATAAATAAAGAAAATCTTTTAAAAAAATGTGTTTTACAAAGCTCTGAATGATGTTACTTGAAAGAAACAGGGTATTCCAAGAATCACAAATTGTACTAAATCCTTTCGTCTTTTGGGAAAATGTCCCTTCTCCCACAAAAACAAAAAAAAACAAAAAAAAACCAAAAAACCCCTCCTCCCAAAGTCCTACCCTCCCAGGTCCCCTCACCCACAGCTCTCCCTGTCCTCTCCCCGCTGTCCTTGCTTCTCACCAGCCAAATGCTCGGCTCCCTGGAAGGTCACCAAAGATGCCTGAGGCCAAATCCAGCGGCCTGTACCCGTCAGTCCTTGGCCACAGCCCTCTTGGCAGTTCTGTTCATTACCTTCCTCAATGATTTTATCCACACCAGCTGCTTCAGTGTCCACTGAAACTCTTGACGAAATATTCCAAATCTACATCAAAAATCCCCAGTAGAGGGGCGCCTGGGTGGCTCAGTGGATTAAAGCCTCTGCCTTCAGCTCAGGTCATGATCCCAGGGGCCTGGGATCGAGCCCCGCATCGGGCTCTCTGCTCCGTGGCGAGCCTGCTTCTCTCCTCTCACTCTGCCTGCCTCTCTGCCTGCCTCTCTGCCTACTTGTGATCTCTCTCTGTCAAATAAATAAATAAATAAATAATCTTAAAAAAAAAAAAAAATCCCCAGTAGAAACTCCACATTTGCATTTACATCCATGCACTCCTCAGCTTTAATTCATTCAAAGACCACCTCCTTTGCCCTCCACAGATCACTCTTCCCCTTGAACGTGGTTCCAACTAAAGGCATCACCTCAAAGAGATCTCCGACTGTTCCTTCTTCCCCAATTAAAAAATCCTTGAAAATTCGCCGTTTCTCCCATACTTTTTCTGGCTAGGACCATGATTTATGTATTTGTTAATTTGAATCTGAATTATCAGAAAAGCCAGATGACTGCTCTCCCCATGTTTAATTACTTTGACTCAACCTCTACCCTGAATGATCTGCTTTAAAGGCAGCCTCTCAGTATCTCGCTATCTCGTAGAACTGAACATATGCTTTCAGTCCCACATAGACACCCAACAAGAATACATACCTGGGTCTAAAATTTACATTACTAGAATGTTAAATAATGTCAGTACTTGAAATAAATGAATGGGATGGATAAGTGAATTGTGGTGGTCACCCAGTGTAATCTTTTATGACTCATGAAAAATAGAGAAAAATCTCACATGCTGAGCAAAAGAAACGACATACAAAAGAGTGCATACTGCATGATTCCATTTATATCAAGTTCAAACCTGGGCAAATGAAACCTCTGGGGTAAGAGGCCAGAGGAGTGTCAGCCTTTTGTGGGAAGTGCCCGTTTTCCAGGCTAGTGGTAATGTTCTTTTTCTTCATTTCGGTGCTGGTTCTGCAGGTGCTTTCAGTTTATGAAAATTCATTAAGTTGCACATTCACCATGTTAGTATGAAAATGAAATATGTATATTCTGATAATAATTGACTCTTGAACAACATCAAGTTTGAACTGCATGGGTCCAACTTACATAAGGGGCTTTTGGGGCTTGTTTTTTTGTTTTGTTTTGTTGCTTTTATTTCTTGCTTTTTTTCTGCAAAAAGCTTTATTGTTTTCATTTGGTGCAGGGCTTGGGAGAGGGCTCTAGGGTGGTTAAAAAGCTGCCTAGTGGCTGCAGGAAGAGGCTCAGGCAGAAGCCCAGACACCCAGGGGGGAGCACATGGGCCCCTCAAGGGGCCAACTTCTTGATGAGTTTCACCTCCTCATCTAGGAAGTGGTTCTCCAGGAAGCCACAGAGATGGGAGTTTGTGTGGGCAGAACCCAGAGCAGGCAGATCCAGAAGGCCCTGGTTCAGATTCTTCCCTAGCACCATGGGTTTACACTCATCTTGAGAGGGCTTCCACAAGTCCTGAAGAGTGAATGGCTGCTGGGCTGATCTTGTATCTTCAATAGAACCTCAGCCCTTTAGAGCCACTTGACTGAGGTTGGGACAGAAGCCCAGGGAGAGACAGGCATTGGAGCCCTGTGTATGCAAGTTGACCAGGCAGGTGAGGGCGGCCTCCACCTTGATGGAGTCATTTGGACAAATCCAGGAGCTTGTGGTTGATTGGCAATAAGGACCTAAGCTCAAAAACTGGTGATGTCTAGTCCTGGAGCCAGAGGATGGCTGAGAAGATGGTTCTGAGGTTACAACTGGAAAAGAGGTTGGAGGGTGGTTGGAAGCTCAGAGAAGAGGTATCCCTGGGTCTGTTCCATCCAAACACTGTTGAAGCAAGAGACAGATCTGCAGAAACCATCAGTCGCTCTGCCTCTGTGTAGATTTTTTACAGTCCAGTACATTAAATGTATTTTCTTTTTCTTATGATTTCCCTAACCCTTTCTTTTCTCTAGCTTACTTTATTCTAAGAACACGGTATATAATTATATAATATACAAAATAGATGGTAATCAACTTTTTTATGTTCTTGGCAAGGCTTTCAGTCAACAGTAGGCTATTAGCTAAGTTTTGCGGGAGACAACGTTATATGCAAATTTTCAACTGTGCAGGCGTGGGTGCTTCTGACCCCTGTGTTGTTCAAGGCTCAACTGTGTTTTTAATAATACTATGCCCTTTTGAAAAAATTGTTAATGCCTATGTAATGAGTGTAAACTTTGTCAGCCTGGCACTTTAAGCCTCTATCTATATATTTCCAGGTTTCTTTTCATCCCCTTAGTGTTCTCTGAAAAATCTCTGTTTCCTTTTCTATGGTCTGCTGCCAGGAGTGCCCGAGCCCAGTCCTTCTGCTCTTGCAATGCTCGTCTGCAGTGCTCTCTCCCTGTTGCCTTTCCTAGTGCTCTCAAATGGGTGGGACTTCTCCCTCCTTTCAACCCCCAGAGCATTTTGATTTTTTAAAATTTTCTTATTCTACTCGTTTTGTTTTTACTAATAAAAACTACATATTCAAGGTGTACAACTTGATTTTTTAAAAAATTGAGATGCACTTGACATGTAACATTGCATTAGTTTTCAGGTGTATAGCATAAGAATTCTATTTATGTATAGGGCTATCTTGGAGATTTGACCGTTTGGTTCCAGACCACCACAATAAAGCTCGTGGTCAATAAAATGAGTCAAATGAATTGTTTGGTTTCCCAGTACATACAAAATTTATGTTTACACTATATTGTAGTCTATTAGGTATACAGTAGCATTATGTTAAAAAATCAATGTGCATATTTTAAATTAAAAGATACCTTATTGCTTAAAAATTCTAACCATCATCTTAACTTTTAGCAATCATAATCTTTTTGTGGGTCGAGGGTCTTGTCTTGATGTTGATGGTGGCTGACTGATTGGGGTGGTTGTTGAAGGCGGGGTGGCTGTGGATATTTCTTAAAACAAGACAACCGTGAAGTTTCCCACGTCAATGGACTCTTCTCTTCATGAATGATTGCTCTGTGGCGTGTGATACTGTTTGATAGCATTTTACCCACAGAACTTCTTTCAAAATTATAGTCAATCCTCTCAAACTCTGCCACTGTTTTCCCAACTAAGTTCATGTAATACTCTAAATTCTTTGTTATTCATTAATTCATTTCAACAATCTCCACAGCATCTTCACCAGGAGTAGATTCCATCTCAAGAAACTACTTTCTGTGCTCATCCACAAGAAGCAACTCCTCATCCATTCAAGCTTTATCATGGGCTTGTAACAATTCAGTCACATCCTCAGGCTCCACTTCTAATTCTACTTCTCTTGCTATTCCCACCACGCCTGCAGCGACTTCCTCCACTGAAGTCTGTAATTCTTCAAAGTCATCCATGACTTTGGAATCAACTTCTTCCCAACTCCTGATAATATTGATATTTTGACCTCTTCCTATGAATCATGAATGTCTCAATCACCTAGAATGGTGATTTCAACTAACTTTGTCCAGATCCATCAGAGGAACCACTATCTATTGCTACTATAGCTTTACAAAATGTATTTTCTTAAAGCACAGGACTTGAAAATTGAAGTTACTCCTTGATCCATGGACTGTAGAATGGATGCTGTGTTAGCAGGCATGGAAACCACACTCAGCTCATTGTGCATCTCCATCAGAGCTCTTGGGTGACCAAGTGCCTTGTCAATGAGCTGTGCTATTTAGTTCACATTCTTACATGGATGTGGCATTATGCCGCAATGCTAAGTCTACTAACGTGTTTACAATAGTAACATCAAAGATCAATGATCATAGATCACCATAATAAATGTAATAATGAAAAAGTTTGAAATATTGTGAGAATTACCAAAATGTAACACAAAGACATGAAATGAGCAAATGCTGTTGGAAAAATGGTGCCAACAGACTTGCTTGATGCAGGGTTGCCACAAATCTTTAATCTGTAAAAAATGAAATATCTGCGAAGTGCAATAAAGCAAAACATAATAAAATGAGGTATGCCTTCATATATATTGTAAAATGATCATCAGAATAAGTCTCTCAGCCCATATATTATAATTTTTTTTCTGGTGATGTGTACTTGTAAGATCTACTCTTGTAGTCACTTTCAAATATGCCATACAATATTAACTGTATCTCCAGGAATTACTTATTTTATAACTGGAAGTTTGTACCTTTTGACCCCTTTCAGCCTTTCACCCATCCCACTCCTGCCTCTGGTAACCACCAAACTATTTTCTCTATGTATATCTTATTCTACTTTTATAACAGTGACCTTCATATGTACTTTGCTTTCTCCCTTAAGCAGTTAGTTCTCTCTGTGTGTTCTTGGAAAGGTCTAACACAAGCCCACAAGTGCTCAGTATTTTTTTAATTGAATTACTCTGCTTTTCTCAATTTTTCCTTTTTGAGGACATTGACCTCAAGATAATAAAAGGAGGCTAATAGTTAGGAGTTTCTTATCTAATGTGTGAGGATGTTGTTATAAATTAGATTCAAAGTTTCTATCTTTCTTCTACGCAGATCTCAATTTCATAGTGATGACTTTTTAAAAACCTTAATTAGAGTATAATATAACTCTCTACCCCTCAGTTATTTTAATTCAATCCTAGGTATCAATCTTTGATTCATAAATACTTCACTAGATGCCTCTCAAATAAGAACCCCTTAAAAAATATAACCATAGTACCATTATTGTGCCTTAAAAAGCAACCATAATCATAGCAATGACTTCTTTTTAAAAATTTTTATTTATTTATTTTAGAAAGAGAGAGAGGGAGACAGAGTGAGCAGGAGTGGGGGGAGGGGCAGAGGGAGAAGGAAGGATAATCTCAAGCAGACTCCATGCTGAGTGTGGAGACTGATATGGGGCTCCCTCTCACGACCCTGATATCATGACCTGAGAATCAAGAGTTGGATGCTCAACTGACTGAACCATCCAGGCACAGAGGAATGACTCTTAAGGAAAGTTATTTTGAGCCTATTTCCCTATTATTTTATGTCAGGAGAAGGGAAAGTGCCAAAGGTATGAGTTTTTCCTATCACTGGTGTGATCCCTTCTGGAAAAGATGACACCAACAAGGTTAATTAGGATAGTTCTCTTCCTCCCCCCCCACCCCAGTAATATATTAAAACTTAACATTTAATGGGAAAACTGTTGGCTTAAAAAACAGTTTTTTCCTTCACAAGTTTTATTGGCAATCCCATTCCATGTCAGGGCAACTACTTGGGTAGCCTACAGGTGTACCCGACACTTGAGAGGCAAAAGAACTGAGCCAGTCTCTTACTCTCACCTGTAATTTGACATCCAACTGATGAAGGTGGCATAGAGAAGATACTAACAAAGCGAGAGCTCAAAGCAATTTCTATGTGATAGTGAACACACTTGAATTCTCACAAGGGAGGCATGGTTGATGCCACCATGATTCAGTCACCTGAGCTTGCTTGACTACAAAGGACAAACCAATACTCAAAAATAAGAGCTACAAGTCAGGGAAAAGTTACGTACTTCATAACAGAATGAAATGAGTTGATAAATGAGTAAATGTTATTATTTTTTAAAAAGATTTTATTTATTTATTTGTGTGTGAGAGAGAACAGCGGGGGAGCAGCAGGCAGAGGGAGAGGGAGAAGCAGGCTCCCTACTGGGCAGGGATTCCCCATGTGGAGTTCCATCCCAGGGCCCTGAGAACATGATGCTTAACCAACTGAGCCACCCAGGTGCCCCTAAATGTTATTCTTGCATCTGGCATCTTTTACTTAAACATGTTTATTTAAAAATACCCATAATGTTCAATATTTTAAAACAAAGAATCCATTGCTTAATGGCTAATTTTCATCATTTTTTATGAAACACTTATTTCTTTTCTTTGATAGTATATTTATCATGCACTATATAGGTCACAGAAAATATCTTCCATGTGTTAGGGATTGGAGCCAAAAAAACATAGAGTCTTGAATATGTACAACTTTGAGATGGCTGCTCTAAAAACATTAAGTGTGACTACTGAGTAATTTAAAATAACAGTATCATAATCCTGTTTCAACCATAAGACTAAGAACTGGTTATAAGAAAAAAAATCCAGGGGCACCTGAATGGCTCAATGGGTTAAGCCTCTGCCTTCGGCCCAGGTCATGATCCCAGGGTCCTGGGATCGAGCCCCGCATCAGGCTCTCTGCTCAGCGGGGAGCCTGCTTCCTACCCCCTTTCTGCCTGCTGCTCTGCCCACTTGTGATCTCTCTCTCTCTGTCAAATAAATACAGTCTTTTTAAAAAAATCCGGTTGCTGGGGAACATAAGCGTAATTTACAGTCACAGATCAGTAAGACTGAAACATGACAGAAGAGCTATTCAAAAGGACAACAAAATTTCCAAATTTCAGATTGAAATTCATCATTTATTTTATTTTTTTACATATTTTATTTATTTATTTGAGAGAAAGAGAGAGAGCATGAACAGGGAGGGAGCTTGATCCCAGGACCCTGGGATCACAACCTGAGCCAAAGGCAGATGCTCAACTGACTGAGCCACCAAGGTGCCACTGAAATTATTGGTGACTATATAAGACAGTATCACATTTTGGGGGTGGAACTATAGAGGATGGATAATTCTGTATCTGCATGATAACCTAAAAAAAGAACATAATCAGATTGATACAGGACACTAATCACTAGTCTTTACACTTATAATAATTGTAACTATACGGAACTTTTAGGAGATAAATGTTAGATTTTTGAAGTCTCGTGTTATTTTACAGAACCATGACAATATTTTATCACAAGATTCTGCTCCCTGGGGAACTGAGGCTCAGTTCCCCAGGGAGAACTGGGGCTGTGCCTCAGAGAGCAGAACAGAGACTCACCATGCTGTCCAGCTGTATCCAGTGAACTTCATTGCTGGAGCTGATTCGAGACTGTTGGGTCTGTAGTGTGTACGGGAAGGAGCTAACCTGGAGTACCAGCAGATTGAAAGCTTCCAGAACTTCTCTGCAGTTAATGACTCTATCAGCCAATCCATGACTGGGTTCGCCATGTGACAAAGAGCCCGAAATGACACTGGAGAAATATTGAAAGTCATGTTAATACCTCCTAATTGAAGGGACTAGATACAGAAGCAGACATCAAAGTGGAGCTAATGTTTTCATTTCTGTTTTTCTAGTTCTTTTTAATTGGGAGCAGGATTAGAGGCAACCAAGGTTTAATTCCAAAGAGCAATAATTACACTCCTTTTTACCACTTTCAGACAGATCTCAGATATTTTTTTTCCTGTTTCAGTCTGCCTCTGTTATACCTCAAAGTGTAACTCAGTTCTACAGGTCAAGGATACATAAATCTATAGCTAAGATGGATCACTTTGGTCTGAAAGCTCATCTGAACGAGGCTTCTCCATCAAATCAGGATGCTCATACAGAAATGACTGGTACCCCAGAGAAGCCCCCAAACTGGGAGGGATCCCCTCTGTGTTAACGTCACTCTCTTTCCTCCCTTGAGCATGTTAGACTATGGGGAGGCTACAGAGGGGCCACTTAACCCCTATGACCGAAATTTTTACATCTGAATCATTTTCAGTTCTGTTCAGTTTGGATGTACTAGGTTGCTATGCAGCCTCAACCCCCCCCCCCCCCCCTTTTTTTTTTTTTTTTTTTTTTGGTTAAAGAAATAATCTCAGTGCTCTGGGGAATTAAATATAGAGTGATCCAATATACATCCTCAGAGTTATTACCCCAAACGTTCAAAGATGAGGTACATCAGGTGACTGAGCTATTTTTGCTCATAGAAGACTAGGAGAAACTGGACAGCATCTGGGCAACCTTCCTTCCTCTCTCCCTCCCTCCCTTCTTTTTTCTTTTACTTTTCTTACTTTCTTCCTATTTCTCACTCCTTCCTTTCCTCCCCCTCCCCCCTCCCTCCCTTCCTCTTTCTCTTTTTTCTTTCCTACCTTCCTTCCTCGATCCCCCCCTCACTTTTTTTTCTTTCCTTCCTGCTTTCTAAATGCTATGCAAGATCTTATTTATGCCTGCGTATGGCTTTAGAGTTCAGATTGCAGAATTCCAAACACATTCTGGCTTCTGAACAAGTGCTTTTGCAATTCTGATATTTCTACAATAGACCCCAAATCTTTCATATGCTTTACCTCAGCGTGTCCAAAGAAAGGAAAACCTACGAACACTCGATGAGGCCCGAACTTGCCTTTTTAATCCACAAGATGAAAGATACACCCTAACAGATAATTATGGTAATTTGGTCTGGAGGCAAAACTGGCTCCATCCTGCCACATTTACTATTCTTTCACTGTAAACCCACCTGAGGAATAGGATATTCTCTTGTTTAAACTGGTAAATTGGGGAAAGTTTCAGATTTGCTCTAGTATCTTTTTTTTTTATTTTTAGAGTTTGTTTGTTTATTTATTTATTTCTTTAAAGTAATCTCTATACTCAACATGGGGCTCACACTCATAAAGTCAAGATCAAGAATCATATGCTTTTCCGACAGCAGGCACCCCTGCTCTCAGATCTTTACGTGGCATCTTTACTACTGTTCAAGGTATCCAGGTAGAGAGAAAGGCAAGGAAGAGGAGCAACAGGAGGAGAGGAGAGAAGAGAAGAGGAAGGCAGGGGAAGGGGAAAAGGACTGGGAAGGAAGAAGGCTGGAGAAAGGAAAGCACATGGCCCTTCTGGGAGGTCATGAACATCAACCCTCCTGCTGTTGCCCTTTCTCTGAGACAGCTGAGTTCTACAATACCCTGAAGACACCTTTAACGGGTTTGTTTGTTTCTTTCTTTCTTTCTTTCTCTCCCTCTCTCTCTCTCTCCCTTCCTTTCTTCCTCCCTCCCTCCCTCTCTACCTCCTTCTGTCCTTTCTTTCTTAAAAGATACATTTTTTAAAAAAATTTGAGAGAGAGAGAGGGAGCCCATGAGGAGGGGGAGGGTCAGAGATAGAGGGAGAGATAGAAACTTAAGCAGACTCTCCACTGAGCAGCAAGTAGCTCAAGGCCAAGACCAGGCTCAACCTCAGGATCGTAAGTTCATGACCCTGAAATCATGGCCCTGAGATCACGATCTGAGCTGAAACCATGAGCTGGCCATTTGACTGACTGCGCCACCCAAGTCCCCTTTAACAGGGATTTCTAAATTCACTCACAATATAGTTAAAATGAAATTAACACTAAATTGGTTGGTAAAGTTGAGAGCACAGGGAAGGAATAGGAATAAGTTACCAGTAAGAAGATGTCAAGTGTTAGGGTCTCTGGGATTTTTGAGAATTTATGAAAAAACCATTGCTGTGCTAGAAGAAAAGCTATATTTGCTCACTCTGAAGCAATCACCTCGTTAGTTCCACATGGGAGTTGTCATGAACCAGCACAAACAGTGTGTACGGGTTCTGTTTTACCCTTCTCATAAAAACTTCAAACTTGGTTTGAATCTCATTGTCTAGACGAACAACATATTTCTCTGCTCTCTGATAAGCTGTCCCATTTTCCTCCAGACCCAAGTCTACAAGGACACCTGCCAAGAAGAAAAAAGGTGTTTATCTTTTCACACATACATATATATATACATGAAATAAACTGAAGTTCAGTGTCGACTGATATACCAGGTAGTAGCTGTATGTATCGGTTTTTACAGCAGATACTTCTCTTGTATATTCCCCACAAGAAAGTTGATGAGGAAATATCAGATTTCTTTTTCCTTAGGCCCCCCTCCCCACCCCACCTCCTACACCTCACACAAAGGGCAACAGGGAACGAACAACTTCATACACTAAGTAGAAGCGGTCGAATGTATGAAGGCTATGACTAATTAAATTCTATTTGTATTGAAATGTTACTACTGACAGTTACCATAGGCACCTCAGAGCTATAGCTCTTGACCAGATTAATATAATCACATAAGCCTTCTTTACTCCCAAATTTAGCAACAAAACATATATAAGAGAAAGGAAAATAACATAAGATGTCCAAATATACCATAAGTAGACTAGGAGTTTTTTAGGTAATATTTTACTCATTTTATACAGTGAAAGTTTTGCATAATATCTAGAGGATGGGCAGTCCTCAATGAATGTTGGAGTATGTCCCAAATTAACAAAATGAACAGAATTACCCAAGATTACTATATTCTCAAAATATTAGAAATGGAAACTTCTGTATTGTATCATTATCTCTGTCTAGAATATAACTACTTCTGTATTCAAACATCTAAAAAGTTTGAGGCACAGGAAGGTGTTGTTGGGATAATCAGTTAAAACACAAAATCCCCCTTCCAAATGAAGAGACAAAATGATAAATGTGTGAGGTGAAGGATGTGTCAACTAACTGTATTGTATAAACATTTTACAATATAAAGAAGTGTCAAGTCCTCAAGGTGTACACTGTATACCTTAAACTTACACAATGTTATATGGCAATTATATCTCAATGAAGCTAGAGGAAAAAACCCCAAACCAAGGGCAACCTCCTCTTCCAGACCTTTAGCTGCATGGGGGGGAAGGACTAACCACCCCCTCTCTTGAAATGACAGCCTTGTGACTCAAGCTCACAGCTCTTCAAGAAGGAGAAGGAACTAGAAGGTTAATTTTGGGGTTAGATGTGTTATGGAGGCCTTGAGAATCAGCCTGGGCTCCCAAAGCTAGAGGATATCTATTCAGCATCAAATATCTGCAAAATCCCCACGAGCCACAACTATGTGAAAAAAAAAATTAAAAAGAAACAAGTTAATTTAAAAGACTTTTATAGAGTGATGTTGACTTAGTTTTATCTAGCTTTTCTTTTCAGATAAAATCAGCTCAATAAAAACTATATGCAATTAACATCTAGACAATGTAATAGTAATAATTCTAAGTGGTATAAAAGAAAACAGGAAGAATGTTTTACCATACGGAAAAGTCATTATATAAGAAAGTGAACAGAAAGATCATTTTGCTTTCAACCATTTTTCATGAGAAGATTTTACCCAGACATTGTTTTCAGTTTCCACCCAAATGTAGCAAATGTTACTATGACTATACCTGAAACCAGTCACCCATGTAATGTGGCAGGTATCCTGATTTTTCTGAAAGTGGATTGCCTGTAAAATTCATTCAACATTCCATAGTGGTTTACTGATCATATCAGGCACCATGTGAGGTATTGTGCTAGTCATCGAGATGCACAGGAAAGCAGGACAGAGGTCTTAACCTCATGGAGCTTATGATGGAGAAGACGGATAATTTTGACAAGTGTCACAATGAAAGACGAGGACATACTATGGGAGGAGGTGATAGAGGAAGTAAGCAGAGAAAGAGAGAACCGACTTAATCTCTGCATGTTTCTGTTTCCTTAATCTGTATAATAGGGAGAAGAGTGCCAGTTGAAAATAAGTCTATGTTTCCTAAGTTTATCCCTAGGGAATAAGCAGTGCAAGTTAACAGAAACTTACTAGAAAAGACCATAAGTAATTCATAAAGAATAAAAATATTTCTTATGGATGATTAAGAGTTGACTACATTTCAGAACAAATGCATAAAGACCTTTGACAGGTCAATTTCACACATGCCCTAATGGAAAGACAAAGTTCCATGACTCTAAGAGGTTGTTCTCTTAGATATGACATGTGACTGTGTGGCCATCTGGCCCTGCAGGGGTGAATTTGGGTGGGGAGCAGGCATATCATAGATACTTGACATTTTAATTTTAATTTCTAACTGGGCATTTTTAGTAGGTCATCCTTACCTTTAAAGTTTGTTTTAGACTTGCTTTTATTTTTAAGTATTGTTTCTTTCCTGGTTATGAAAGTGAAAGATACTCATCTTGGAAAAACTGGAAAGTATAGAGATATATTAAAAAGAAAAATTTATCCAGGGACGCCTGGGTGGCTCAGTTGGTTAAGCAGCTGCCTTCGGCTCGGGTCATGATCCCAGCGTCCTGGGATCGAGTCCCACATCGGGCTCCTTGCTCCGCAGGGAGCCTGCTTCTCCCTCTGACTCTGCCTTCCACTCTGCCTATGCTCGCTCTCGCTCTCTCTCTCTCTGACAAATAAATAAATAAAATCTTTAAAAAAAAAAGAAAAGAAAAATTTATCCATAATTTTTTAACTCAAAATAAGCTACTGTGAACATTTCCGTGCATTCCTTCGTGTGTCTTTTCCTATGCATATCGTGCTACCTAACATGTATTTCCTACCTAATTTTATTTCCTGATATTTTTCACTTGTAACTATAAAATAAGAAACAAATGATCATTGTTTATTAATAATATGTCTGTGTAGAAAATGCAAAACAATCCACATATAAATAAAGAATAAGAATTTGGTTAAGTTGGGGTGCCTGGGTGGTTCAGTGGGTTAAGCCTCTGCCCCTGCTCCAGTCAAAATCTCAGGGTCCTGGGATTGAGCCTGAGCCCCGCATCAGGCTCTCTGCTCAGCAGGGAGCCTGCTCCCCGCCCCCCGCCTGCCTCTCTGCCTACTTGTGATCTCTGTCAAATAAATGAATAAAATCTTAAAAAAAAAAAAAGAATTTGGTTAAGTTAATAGAGTCAATATCAATTTATAAAAATCGACTACATTTCTATACACTAGCTGTAAGCAATTAAGAAGTATATATGTTTTAAAAAATATTTGCAATAACATAAAAATATTAAGTATCTAGGAATAAAGGTGTATAAGATCTCTATAAAGAAAATGATGAAACTATTAAGGACATTAAAGAAGACCTAAACAGAACTATATCATAGAACCAAACAAATGTCTATCATTAGTAAACTGATTGTTTAAAAATGTGTAATATATTCTTGTAATAGAATATTAAAAAGCAATAAAATGAATGAATTACAGTTACACATAACAACAGGATCAATCTCGGGGATGTAATGTTGACTGTAGAAAGTAAATTACGGACACATGCATAGATTTCATTTACAAAAGTTCTAAAGGTTGTGAAATTTAGCAATATATTGTTTAGGAGTTATTGTGTTTATATATTAATATAGTTATTATAATATAAATTAATATATAATGTTTAGGAGTTAGTAAAACTATAAATAAAACAAGGGAATAATAAACAGAAAATCCAGAATAATGGTTACCTTTGAAAGAAGAAAAACATTGACATCAGGAAGGAAAACAAGACTCCAGTATTCCTTATTTTAATGGGTATTTAAATGTTCACTATATTGTGATTTATAATATCTTTTATAAATTTTATAAATTTGATTTATTCACTATTTAAAATTTCTTAAAAGAATGCAAATATCCATCCATGTTTTAGAAACTACTTGAAAACATTAATAACTATATTGAATTCTATTTGATGACATATCATCAATGAAAAGTGACTATTTCCCTTTCATTTTCTATTTTGAATATTATAGAAAAGACCAGGGTAATGCCCTTCAATTAGATTCATCAGTTGTTAATATTTTGTTGCATTTGCTTTTTCTCTTTATTACTTTTTATTTATCATCATTATTGCTGGATAATTTGGTAGTAACAATCACAATATTCACCTCTAAATACTGTAGTAGGTATTTAATAAAAGCAAAGGCAGTTTCCTATATAATAACTTCATTATCTCCTAGGAATTAAACAAACACTGATATAATGTTCTCTAATACCAACCCCCATTTGAGTTTCACCAATTCAAATGTCCCAAGGCTGTGTTTTTTCTTTTTCTTTTTAGATCTAGGGTCTAATCAAGAATTAAGCATTGCACTTGGTTGCCATGTTTCTTTATTCATAATTAAAAGATCTCCCCTGCTATATTTTTCTTTTTGGTCTTTTCACTGTTTTTTTTTTTTTAATGCAATTATTTGTTTTGTAAAATGCCATATAATCTGAATTTGTTTGGGAGCATCCTTGTGATCAGATTCAAGTTAAATATTTTTGGCAAGGACACCTCATAGGTGACATTGTATACTTCTCTTTGCTCATAATGTCAATCTGTCTTATAACTGGATAGGGCAGTTTGATTACTTGGTTATGGTATTGCCTGCTGCCAAATCTCTCCATTGTAAAGATACATTTTCCCTGGTGTAATTTTTAATATGTGGGATGACATGTGGGGAGGAGGGACAGAGGGAGAGAGAGATAATCCTCAAACAGACTCCCCATTGAGCCTTGGAGTCCCAGGTGTGGCTTGATTCCAAGACCCTGAGATCATGACCTGAGCCCAAATCAAGAGTCAGATCCTCTTGATTTTGTTTGATTGAAGTCACCCGAGTACCTCTATGTAATATTTTAGTATTTCTTGATACTTGTCATAATCAGTAATACATTGGTAATGCAAAATAAAGATTTTCTAAATCCTATATATTTTCCTACATTTATTAGCTGGTACTCTTGTAAAGAAGGGTTTGCTCCCAACCCCTCACATCTCCTATCCCTTTGGTTTTTTTTTTTTTAGTATTACCTGTGGACTTATGGATTTAAAAAAGATTTCAATAGGTTACAATCCATTAGGATCATTCATTTTGATACTCAGAATTACCAAATTTGGCTCGTAAAAGTCCCTTTAAGCAGGCTGTTATGTCCTTTTGAAATGCCTGCATCGATCTTGGAGTACCTTCTCACTTTCTGATACAACAGGATTCCAGACTGTTCCCACCTCAGAGCTGAGACAGTGGAGATTGGTATTTATAAGGCAAGATCTACCTAGATGCTAAGTGTACATACTGATACTGAGATGTCACTATTTTTTTTTTTAAAGTTTGTATTTATTTATTTGTCAGAGAGAGAGCACAAGCAGGGGTAGCAATAGGCAGAGGGAGAAGTGGGCAAGGAGCCTGGTGTAGGACTCGATCCCAGGACCCTGGGGTCATGAACTGAGCCAAAGGCAGAGGCTTACCAACGAACCATCCAGGTGTCCCTGAAATGTTACTATTTTTAAGACATTTTAGTGCACAGACGTAGGAAACATTTTAAATTTTTTTCGAATTATGAGTTCATACTTACATCCAATTTAAATCTAAAAAGAATATTTCTTTTCCCCATTCCACATTTAAGGATCCCTTCTTTCATGTGAGAACCCTGGTGTTTGGCAACATTAAAATATTTACTCATTTGCTCTACCCTGTGATATACAAGAAATAGTTTTAAAATGATCAATACCACTCTCAACAATATATAGATGAAAATTTTAAATTCATTTTCAAGTTTTTTGTGCTCTTAGGATAGATCACATTGAGAGTTTACAATGAGAAAACTGTGTTAAAAATACTTGAATTAATTCTTCTTGGTGTACGGCTATGTTATTAATTTGATATGCAGTAAAGTTCATTTATTTTTGTTTGCTTTCCATATTAATTTTTCCCACTTTAATTTTTAATTCATAATTCATTTATAAGGATTGAAAGTTAAAACTCTATAAAAAGTTATACTCATCTCATCCTCTATATCTCTTCTATCTAATATAGATAAATATTTCATTAGCTTGTGATTTAGCCTTCATGTTTTGTTTTGTTTTTTCAAAAACATGCACAGTGGCATGGGAATCTAAAAACGGCCAGAAGCACCAAGAAAAAGGTGGTCTGAGAAAGGTCTCTTCCTGTTTCCTTGATAATTTCTTTGTCACAGATATACAGGGTTATACAGGGTTAAATATATTCTAATAAATCATGAACAAATCCATCACATTTTTTCAACTTCACAATAAAAGATGGACATCAGCAGGGCCCACCTGGAGTACTAACGGTTGCTCTGACAGATTCAGAGTCATGTCTGCTTAAATAATAAAGCTGACTCTTAATGTGAACGAGAAGTTAGAAGGCATCAGTAACTCTTCTTATTTTTTAACACACTGAGTTCTAGAATACAGCCAGTGGTGTTTGGGAATCCCTGTGTTCCCTAAAGATGACTGACCTGAAGTTTGGGAGCACCAGAGGCTGTGCCTCAGTTGTGAACATCTTCCATGGAAATAACCAAGTTGAAACATCCCTGGAGAGGAAACTTCTTGGATGGCTAAGGACTTCAACCCTCCTGATTGCTGCCATTTGTGCCCCGTTCTTTTTACTGAAGGCTATAGGAGCCAGATGGGCTTAAGGGAAACTGAGCACTAGCCTCTGTTCCCCTCCTTGGGATTAAAGAGAAACATCATGTCTTCTGAGGCCTTTACTCTAAAACCTTTAAAGGGGAAGCAGCATTTTTTCTTCCGCCCGAGGGTCATGAAGGGGAATAAAACCAAGAACATACACACCAAGTCCATAATACCTTATGAGCACCAGTGCCAAAGGCCTTTCTGCAAAGATGGGAAGTCTGAATGAGTGGCCACCATCTTTCACTAGAAGCAGCAGCTAATCAGCCTGAATATCACATTAAACTGATAATGATCAGGGAAATCTGAAATGACCAGGTATAGTAAAGATAACCTAGTACGCAAACCAATGCCCCATTTACACTGCCTGTTTGTTTGGAGAGAACAATTCATCTGGCTTGTACTTTTTTTTTTTTTTAAGACTTTATTTATTTGAGAGAGAGAACACCTGAGAAGTGGGAAGGGGCAGAGGGAAACAGAGAAGCAGGCTTCCAGACATGGGGCTCCATCCCAGGACCCCAGGATCATAAACTGAGCTGAAGGTAGATGCCTAACTGACTGAGCCATCCAGGCACCGCCGGCTTGTATGTTCTTATCCTTTGATGTTTTTTAACACAGAATTTTATTTCTAAATTTTTTATTTCTAATTTTTATTTCTTGCTCTTCTCATCAAGAAGATATGCCAAAGAAAAATGCAACTACTCTCAGTTTTAGTTGTTCATCTTCTCTTTGGATGGAATTAGTTTCTCCGAAGTTTTGGTATGCAAAAATAATTCTACTGCTTAAAAGAACATGAAAATTAAGAAAATATTAAATCATTAGAGCATGCTGAAATTTTAAGTACTAAGATAACAATGGGCATTCCCTCATCCTGGCCATCTCAGCTGGTTAAAATCCCCACTGATTATTTTCAACACTCACTGCACTCACTGCACTGGGTTCCTTTGTCTCTTGGCCCAGCTGGTTCCCTTCTGTGTTCCTACCAGAGGGGATTCTTTAATCTGGGTTTGCTGTAGACTTGTCTCTGTGAGTCTATACTACTGTGCAGTTTATTTGGGTGGAGGAAGAAAGCAACACTCGACCTGCATAAGAACAATGTTCTGAACACACAGATACAACTTCAGAGCCCTGTGTGACTGACAGACACACCTAAATACATACACATCGAAGGCCTTTACTTGTAGCCAAAGTAGATTTCCAAAATATGGGTTTTTTTTCCCCCATTTTCCATTTAAATAGAATTAGCCAACATATAGTAGTACATCATTAGTTTCAATGTAATTAGTAATGTTCAATAATTTATCATTATATGAAATACGGTTTTAATGACCAAATTTGGTTTTGCCAGGGATGATTAAATCTCAAATATTGCTTCTATGGCTTCCTTATAAAATAGATGTTAACTTAAAATTCAATTCAACAAAATGCTACAAAAATTCAGTTCAACAAATATTAAGTGTCTGGTGTACCATCCATACTCAGAGATGTTCCCTGAATATTTTCCTTTCCAGTTGTGGGGAAAGAGCCCTAACAAACACACAGCCCAGGGCTGAAGCCCTATAGGAGGTGCTGGGTGCATGATGGTGTGGAAGAAAAGCTGGGTAAGAATGTGTCTTGAAAGCCACAGGAACTGCAGTGTTTAAAGGAAGAAATGGAAGTCACCTGTGCTATCAAGAGTTCAGATAAGGCTTGAAAAGGTCACTGGTAACATTGTTAAGAGTCCTAAAAGGGTGGGGGTGGGAAGTGGAGGCTAGTTTGCAGGGTGTTGAGGAGCGAGTGAAAGATGAGGAAACAAGGTAACAATAGACAACTCATTCGATAAATTGGGCAGTTAACCAGAGGAAGGTGAGCTGGCAGGTAGGGTAGGATTAACAGAGGCTTGTTTCCTCTTTGAGAGAGTGGGGGCAAGTTTAAGTGGATGAAATGAGCCCCAGGGAAGAAGTTCAGATAATCCATAGCGTGAGGTCCACGAGAATGAGAAGGTGGGAGAGTCAGGCTTACATGAGCTCTTCCGCTGATCAGGAGGGAAGGGGAAAAGGGAAGTGTGTAGGCAGTTATGTTCCTAGCTATGAAAGTAGGAAGTTTTTATCTGAAGCTTTTTTCTTTTTGGGATAGGGAAGGGGAGAAGTCCATGGCATAGTCGTTTGCTAAGAGAGAAGGATGAAGACGTAAGTTTTGATGAAACAGAATCTGGAGAAGCCAGCCACCATGGGGAATGGGAGAGATCCAACTAGAGAGCCAAAAAAGAATTTATGAGGGTATCAGCTGGAAGGGTTGACTTTCTTTCCCCTATAGTGTCCAACACTATGAGTATGTAGGAAGAAATTCTGTGGTCTGGCACTGGGAATATTGGAATGGATGATTCTGGGATCCAGCAGGGTCTGGGATATGACAAAGGAGCAGGGGATTCCAGAGGAGTGTGGGTGAGGAGTTTAAGGTACAGAGAAGCAGGTTATTGGATGCATAGGGAGCATCTCCAGATAATGGCAGGTTGGGAGGCAGAGGCCTAGAGCCAAATACCAGCTACAAAGCAGGGTTGGGCACTGGGCAGCTAACTACGTGGTTGGAAATTGATTTTAAGAATGTTAACTTTAGATACTTGCTTTTGTACACATGAATCTCTAGTGTTTCCCTGTTCCACCTAGTACTTTCTTCTTTGGGATCCTATTCCCTGCTGCCTATCACTGCCCAAGAAACAATTTTTTCTATTAAAATTTTAGGTGACTGACAAGTTGGTATGAGGTTAATGAGAACAAGAAAATCCATTTTAGAAAGTGAAAATGCCGTCCACTATCTCTTCACCTCCCCTCCTAATCTCTTCTGCTTCCTTCAAACCTCTTTATTTCTGTATGGATAGAAGAAGCTACCCATATATCAGGAGACGGAAATAATTCTCTGTTTCTTATATAACCAGGCATGTGCTGAGGCATCAAATTTGTATCAGTTCCCTGAGCATGATAAAACCAGGAAGACCGGAAACTGCCAGATATGCTCCCATTCACTGGGGACCCCGCCAGACACCATTTTAAAAGATGGAAAATATGGACAGTCACTAATACTTCCTGTTGTCACCCCAACAACCTTGAATTGAAAGTGGCTTGCATTTTGATCACCCTGGTAGCCTAGTGTTCCAATTTATAAAATTTGGGGTCTCCTTAAAAGTAAGAGAATTATGATACCACATCGAAGTTTTTTAAAATGACATTAAGACAGAAGTATTTCCTGTAGTCTAAAAATTCCTTATGCTGCTTCTCCATTGATCATTCCAACAGTTACAATTCCACTTTGGGAAAACTTAAAAATGTTTAATCCCTTTCATTTCTTTTTGTAACCTTCAAATTCTTTCCATAATGTTTTCTTTTTCTTTCCTTTTTTCCTCTCTGCCTCCCTTCCTTAATTAGAAGTGAGCTGAGGTATCACATGTTTTGCCTTAGAGCTGCGTCTGCACAACGTGATGGTTTCTGTTTTCACCTTTTCTTTCAGCTACACAAGGGCTGCCAAGGATGTGGCCTTTCTTCATGCCTTGGCTGCTTCTCCCTGCCAGGTGCTTTTCCTGGCCAACTAGCTGCTGAAATGCTTCCTTTGGAGAAAGGCAAATAGAATCAGAAAGCAGGGCACTTGGACACTGTTTTCCCCTCTAACACTCCCCTTCCTCCCTCCAGCCCTTCATTCAAACATTAGTTGAGTACCTCCTTGCACCGGGCTGGAGAGAGGCACAAATGGGGCACAAGGCATGCACAAATGAAAAAACAGTTCTTGTCCCCAAGGCACTGCTGCCCTCTGTGACCTTACGCAAATGAAGCTCTCCTATAGAGTCCCACGGTGAAATAGAAGGAAACGGAACCAATGATTTCTTTTTTTTTTTTTTTTTTTTTTTTTTTAAAGATTTTATTTATTTGACAGACAGAGACCACAAGTAGGCAGAGAGGCACGCAGAGAGAGAGAGAGGAGGAAGCAGGCTCCCTGCAGAACAGAGAGCCCGATGCGGGGCTCCATCCCAGGACCCTGAGATCATGACCTGAGCCGAAAGCAGAGGCTTTAACCCACTGAGCCACCCAGGCGCCCCGGAACCAATGATTTCTTAAGAGTCCTTTCTGCTTTCCTAGCTCTGATGTTGAGTAGCATTAGTGGACTGTCTCCTGCTTACTACTGTGCTGTGGACAATTCCTCTTCATACCTTAAATGTGCTTGCTCTTCTATCAATTGTTATCATATCAATCAGTATCATTGATCAATCAATACCATATCAATATGAAGGTGTTTAAGTAGTAAAGCCAAAAAATTTTGGTGCCATTATAATATGGAATACTGCATATTTACTAAGAATGATGTTTACAAAAACTTTTAAAGATATAGAAAATTGTGTGAACTATGTCAGGTGAAAAAACAGACACAGGCAGGGAAGGAAGCCTTAAACACTAGGAATTAAGTAATTTGTTAACACCCAGATTTTAAAAGTGGTTATCTTTGAATAGTGGGATTATAAATGTTTAAATTTTCCTACTTTGATTTTTATATTATTTAAAATGAAGACTGAAACTATTTTTTAAAATAATAAAATGAACAAAGTTACTTTTAAATAGTGAAGTGATTGCTTTTGCAGCATAAAATTCAGTAGATATGCTAAAGCCAGATGTGAATAATTTTTAAGATATGCTTTGCCTTGAATTTTCCAAATCTGTCCTTAACATTGATTTTTTCTGGATTCCAAGCTTATGCCATTGGTCAAATTCTGGTACTGAGGAGTCATAATTTTCCAGTTCTCACTTTAGAAAAAAGGGCAGTGAGAAGGAAGGAAGGATCTGTACAATTTCTCCACCTGTCAAAAATGCAGGGTTTTATCTGGGGTCTCGGATTTATTAAGAAAGGTGAAAGTAGGTCACCAAGAGGTTATTTCAGGAAAAGGCTTTGCAGAGAGCGTAACTGCTGACCATGGATGATTTCACCACTTGAAACAGGTGCTAGGATATGTTTGCTCAAGCATGATTTCAGATATCAGATCACAAACTCAGGATGGTCACAAAGGCCAATTGGTAGAAATAAAACACCCATAAGAGAAGGCACTCCCTCCATGGTAAAGAAGTGAAAATCCTTAAAAAAAAAAAAAAAAAAAAAAAAAAAAGTCTGGTGAGTGCTTGGTACGAGTATAGCCTAACCACTTTCCACAATAGGAGCAGAGAAAAATGCAGAAATGGCCAGTAGCTAAGAAAGCCTAGAACTCACTCTGGTGAGCTCTAAGAGAAGGCATCTGACCTTCTTAGCTAGTCACTTATAAGTCAATAAATTTACAATAGGTCATTTCATATTACAATAGGTCATACAACTTGTCATTCAGAATTTTAGAGGCTACAAAAAAACACTGCGTGGTTTCCCAGGCTCTTGGGCCTCTAGAAGGTATGGAAAGACTTTACATGTGTCAGTCACATGGAAAGAGGGAAAAAATCTATTGTCTCTCAGATCATTTGGCTCATGGAACTAACATGACGTTTTCTTAAAGAGTATGCTACTCAAAGTGTGGTCCTCCCACCAACAGCACTGGCATCCCCTGGGAGGTCCTTAGAAATATAGAATCTGAAATAAGTCAGACAGAGAAAGACAAATACCATATGAACTCACTTACATGTGGTATCTAAAAAACAAAACAAACAAAAATAAATAAAAACAAAAAACCAAAAAACGGCGATGAAAAAGAAGCTCACAGATTCAGAGAGGAGATTGATGGTTGCTGGACAGGGTAGTGGGGAATGGGTGAAGGTGTTCAAAAGGTACAAACTTCTAGCTGTAAAATACATAAGCCCTGGGGATGTAAGGTACAGCATGGTGACTACAGCTAACAATACTGCATTGCATATTTGAAAGTTGCTAAGAGAGTAAATCTTAGAAATCCTCATCACAAGAAAAAAAGAAAAGAAAAAATGTCTGCAACTTGTATGGTAACAAATGTTAACTAGACTTATTGTGGTGATCATTTCACAATAAATACAATTATCAAATTGTATTCATTATCAAAAATCAGGTGTATTATGTTATACACCTGAAACCAATACAAAGTTATATGCCGATTATACCTCAGTTTAAAAAAAAAGAGAGAGAAATGAGCTCACCCAGGCCCACCAAGAGGAAACTGCATTTTAGCAAGATCCCCATGTGATTTATATGTGTACTAAAGTTTAAAGAGCACTGTATTATAGGTATGAAACATATAAACTACATTTTTTACATGTAAACTACATTTTAAGCTCTTTTGGATTTTTCTTCCTTGTACTTGTTTTCAAATGTATTGAAAATAAAATTTTTTACTGTGGCAAAAAGATTCATCCTCCTGCTAAAATCTGTGTGTGTGTGTGTGTGTTTCTCTTAGCTAAGGTACTCAGAAGCAACTTGACATTTGTAATTTCCTTTTCAAACCTAGCTTACAAAGACAAACATTTTCAGCTGTCCCAGTTTTCTGAATTAATTATTTATTGCATCTTCTAATTCTAGGCAAATTTTATGTTTGAAAAGATATTATTTACCACAGACTGCTAGAATCTTTTGCTCCCTACCTTTTCCACTTCCTGGGAAAATTATTTTTTCTTCCATACTCATTCTTTGAAAGTCATCAGGAGAAATTCTAATTTTGTATTTTTTTTTTTCAACTAGGCTCCAAGCCCAGCATGGAGCCCAAAGCAGGGTTTGAAGTCACAACCTGAGATCAAGACCTGAGCTAAAAATCAAAAGTTGGATGCTCAGTCAACTGAGACACCCAGGTGTCCCTAACTTTGTATTTTTCTAAGGAGGTGTTATCATTGTTCACATGCGGGATGGTGATCTGGCTTCTAGTTTGAAAATGTGCTGGTAGTGGGTAAATATCTAAGAAGCCACCTATGAGAATGTGACCTATGCAGCAGGAGCTCAGGGGGCACAGACCCCATCACCCCATGCAGAGCTATCCCTGACTTGAGAAAGTTTCTCTTCATAAATGAACGAACAGTTTCTAGTCCACCAACTACATCACAGACTTAACAGTATCAGGCAAACGTGCACATTGATTTACCCTTGGCCTAGGAGAGAAGAGGTCAGAGAACTTTGAGGGAAAACTTATGGATAAATTTGAAATAATGTTTAAAGTGCCCTTCCGATCTGCATTACTGTAAAGAAAAGGTGGAATTTTCCTATAAACATTTGGATTAAGCAAAAGCAAGAGGCAGAGGGAATCTAAGGTGGAATCGCCGTGGGGTCTCCTTTGGAAGTTCAGTCTCACCTGATTGTCGAATCCGTTGAAGAGTTTGCTGGACCAGAACCTCCGATCTTGGGACAATGATGATAAAGTCCACTTTGCTGAAGTGGCCCAGGTCAAGGCTCTGGCTGCCGCTGTCTGCGATAGCACACACCTGGGATAAGAGTTTTCTGGCAACCGTTAGCTGTGGTTGGTAAATTTGGAAGGTCTCATTATCTAAATCTAAAATAAAAAAGTCATAAGAACAAGATTAATTCACTTCTGTTGACGGCCACCGTGAATCTATGCGGGGGACACACAACACACATACACAGTAAAGCTCTATACCAAGCATTCTAGTCACACTCTCTATTGAGTTTTAATAGATTTGCTTATTTTCTCTGAAAACTTGACTGAAGGGATGTGTTCAAGAGTGGATGTGGTAATTTTATAAAAACATGTTCTTTTAAAATTGACTGATCATCTCACAGATCACTCTTCAGCACCCGTCCCCCACCCAGAAATGTCAGGACAGACTACACTCTCATGGTGGGAGTGGGGACTCATCTCTGGAAAGAGGAAGCAAGAGTTTCCAGTTTTCTTTAGGACTATCAGCACAGGTCAGGTGCTCAAGCCCAGACCGACCGAATTCAGGGAAGGAGGTGATGCTGTAACTGTAATAATGCTGAATTCCTTTGAACTTTTTCTGGACAGCACCACAGTAAACATTTCCTCTCCAGCAAGGCAGTTGCAACATGATTTGAAATTCTTCTCCCAGGGACTGTATAACACAGGTCACAGAGACACCCCCTCACCTTCCTTCCCACTTGACTTGCCAGTGCTTATGAACTGTCAGTGGTAGGTCGTTGTGGCCAGCTCCAACGCTGATTCCTATACTATCTGAAGTGACCTGACTCGTAACAGGGCCAGCTGGCACTCGAGAGGTGATGCATTACAAGAACATTGCACAGACACTCTAAACATGCCAGTGGCTTTTTATTATAACTTACAACCAAGCAATCAATCTCATACGGGCACACACACACACACACACACACACACACACACACAATTAACTAGGCAGGATTAGAGGAATCCTTGAGCAGGCAACATTTCATAATTTTTGTGAGGCTGCTTTTTATCAAGAACACAGGTGAAAGTTTGACTGGAATGCACAAGGCCATGATTAACTTGCATTAATTAATGTTTTCTAAAATCAAATTGCATAGGGTGCCTGGGTGGCTCAGTCAGTGAAGCATCTGCCTTTGGCTCAGGTCATGATCCCAGGGTCCTGGGATCGAGTCCCAAGCCCCACATTGGGCTCCTTCTTTGGTGGGAAGCCTGCCTCTCTCTCTCTCCCTCTGCCTGCCACTCTGCCTGCCTGTACTCTCTTTCTCCCTCCCTCTCTCTTTGTCAAATAAATAAATAAAAATATTTAAAAATCAAATCAAATCAAATTGCAATGTGGCCAAGGTAAAGACAGTGGTCACAGTACCCTAGCCACAGGGAACCCTGACAGTTAGTGGAGATTTATACAGGTGGCTATGAGAACCCACTAGAAAAGACCAAAACTACAAGTTTTAATAGCAGAATAGTTTTTGACCCACAAAGATTACCAATGAAAATAAATCTGTCTTTTGATAGGCTCTTATTTCTTCCATGTCATCATAGGTTAGATAGGTGGGGACCAACCAAGATGATAGCGTACCTTTGGAGAATTTAATGTAGCAAATTTTGAAATTCAAGGAACCATTAACATATCTTTAAGCATTGCTTCTTAAACAGGGATTCAAGGATATGAATGTGGACATCTGTAAGTACTCTGAGAATTTAAAATTCTAACTTTGTCAATAATTCAGACATAATATGAACATATTTTAGATTATCCAGGTGACTGCTTTATCATCGAATAAAGTGGAAATAAACAAATTTTATTGTGGGGGCTCCTGGGTGGCTTAGTTGGTTAAGTGTGTGACTCTTGATCTCAGCTCAGGTCTTGAACTCAGGGTGGTGAGTTCTAGCCCAGTGCTGAGCGCCACACTGGGCATTGAGCCTACTTAAAAAAAGAAATACTGCATGCATTTGAATTTGTTTTTATGACTGATACTGAGCTAATGCCAAGCCATGCTACTTCTATTGCTGAGGCAATCCTAATATATAAATGACACATTCCTATTAAGGGAAGGCCAGAAGGCTGTCAGCAGCAGCTTTATGGATCTGTTTCATGTCTACCCTTTGTCCTATTCTTTTTTTTTTTTTTTTTTGGTCCTCTCCTATGTTGTCCTTATCATGTGGGGGGATTGGGAGGAAGTCTGAAAATAAAGGAATCCAATCTAATGATGAAACTCCTCAGTCCTCCTCCTACCATCCCCTCCCTTTTATTTTTATTTATTTATTTTAGAGAGAGTGAGATAGAGGCAGAGGGAGAAGAAGAAGCAGGCTGCCTGCTGAATGGGGAGCCTGACATGGGGCTTGATCCCAGGACCCTCGGATCATGACCTGAATGAGATGAAGGCAGAAACTTAAATGACTGAGCCTCCCAGGTGCCCCCATCCTCTCCCTTTAAAAAATATTTATTTATTTTAGTAAGAGTGTACAGGGGGAGGGGGTGTGCAGGGAGGGGCAGAAGTAGAGGGAGAGAGAGAAAATCTCAAGCAGACTCCCTTCTGATCAGGAGCCTGATGAAGGGTACGAGCTCAGGACCCTGAGATCACGACCTGAACTGAAATCAAGAGTTGGATGCTTAACTGACTGAGGTGCACATCCCAGTACCCCTTTTTGTACCCTGGAAGCTTGTCGGGGAGAGGCTGTGTTGGTATTGCTGTGCTATCTGCCAGGGATGCCTTGCTATCCCTGAGATGATGTGTGTTTTACATGTCAGAGAGTCAATGAAGGGTGTGCCCAGCCAGGGATGCAAGGACTGCATTCTACATTCTTTCAAGTAGTTCCTTGTAGCCCTCGAGAGCACCAACAGCTCTTCTGGGCGTAGCTGGAGGAGCTAAGGAAAGCACACCAAGGACGATAGAAATTTCGAGGGAAAAACAAAAGAGAGAGAGGGAATCTGCTTATAATAAATTTAGTCTTTAACTTTGATTTTAATTCTAGGAGACATCTACTAAGAACAAGGTATTGGATCCAGGCCCTATCGTAAGGCATTTTTACCATATTTATCATGTGGATAATGAGGAAAAACCTGTCACACTCTGTGACTCTAACACAAGACCTCAAAACCCTCAGAATGACTTCGCTTCTATTTCCTCCTTTTGGTCTGAGGTGACGTTACCCAGGTTTTGCGTGGGGATCATAGCGGCAGCCTCCTGAGCTGACACACACTCGTTAAGATCTCCATTGAAAGGGGTCACCACACTCTCTCCTCTTCTCTGTTGCATTTTGTCTAGCAGCTTGTCCAGGTCGTCGCCTATTACGTAATAAAGCAGAGATAAGAAGATTGCAAGGAAAGATACATTTGTATCAGTCTCCAAACTGTGCGCTTCAGCTGGGTTCTCATCAACCTTTGTCAGTCAGACTGCTTTTCCTGGCTGACAGTGCACTTGGTCAAGTCTGCTATAGTATCTAAAGCCAGAGCAACCCTCTCTTGTATTGTGCTTGCGATATACACACTTTCACATGGTGTCTCTCTCTTGACCTCTATCGTACTCAAAGCAGGCAGGACAGGATCGTTCTATCCCCCTTGGACACATCAGAAAGCTGAGATCCGAGGAGGCAGAATCTCTCCCCAGGTCACGCCACTAAGGCTAAGCTGAGGACCCCCCCATACTAGTGCCCATGTGCTTTCCTCTGGATCCCTTTCTGGGTCAGTAACAAACCTTTCCAAATGAGGGAAGGTCAGCAGGCAAGTTTAAGCTCCACACTCATCTCCTTGATGGTTAAGATTTAAATTCAGAAAATCACACAGCTAGAGGCTGGCAGTGTTGCAGAATCCTACAAACCACTCACCTAATGATGTGGTTTTGAAATGTGATGCCAGGAAACTGACCTTTCCTGTGATGAGCTCGTAACTAATTTCTTTCAAAAACTCACTTGTGGTGAGCATGCTCTCTGCCAGAGCTCTGGACTGATGCTGACCTGCAGGAGAGAGGGAGAGGAGGTGACACCGCAATGAATAAATATTCCCTGCAATATGATTTGTAACAGCAAAAATGGAAAACAATTAACGTATGTAACATAGGGACTTGGTTAAGGAAATTATGGCACATCAAAAGATTGACAGTTACGCAGCATTTAAAATGACTATTTAAAAAAGAAGTTATTTATAATAAAATATTAGATGATTAAGGGCAAAAATGATAAACCTTATATTTGTTTTTGTTTTTGTTTTTTTAAAGATTTTATTTATTTATTTGACAGAGAGAAATCACAAGTAGATGGAGAGGCAGGCAGAGAGAGAGGGAAGCAGGCTCCCTGCTGAGCAGAGAGCCCGATGCGGGACTCGATCCCAGGACCCTGGATCATGACCTGAGCCGAAGGCAGCGGCTTAAACCACTGAGCCACCCAGGCGCCCTAAACCTTATATTTGTAACTGTGAAGACATACTATACATGTGTTTAAAGACTAGGGAGGAATGTAAAAGACCTTTCAAACTGTGTTTGTGTGGTTATTATGAATATGTCTTAAAATTATAAACTTGTGGTGTTTAGTTGTTTTTATAAATGAAAATTTAAAAAATTAATGTATTGTACTTTCTTTTTTTTTTTTTTAAAGTTTTTTTTTTTTTTTTTTTAAAGATTTTATTTATTTATTTGACAGACAAAGATCACAAGCAGGCAGAGAGGCAGGCAGAGAGAGAGGAGGAAGCAGGCTCCCCGCGGAGCAGAGAGCCCGACGTGGGACTCGATCCCAGGACCCTGAGATCATGACCTGAGCCGAAGGCAGCGGCTTAACCCACTGAGCCACCCAGGCGCCCCTGTATTGTACTTTCTGATGAAGATTTCTGAAAAAGATTTATGTCATAGAGAGATGGGCAGTCATATTTTGCCCAAGTGAGGGGGTTTCTTCGGTAGGAACAGGTGAGAACCAGCACTAGAGAGGAAAAAAAGTGAATTTAGTCCAGATGGCTGGCTATTCATCATGGTACCTCATAGAAAATCAGCACAAGAAACAAAAACACATTTTGTAATGCTCCAACTTTCTGAACCTTTTCTTTATAGACTCAGTGTTACAACATTAAGTAGGCTCTTCAGTGAGGAGGTGAATACGTGAGCTAAATTTCTTGGCAAGCTTGATTTACTGGCTTAGGCCACCTGTGGCAATGGCTTTATCACATGCTAGAGTGGTAACAGTTCCAGAACCTTTTAAGGACAGAAGTTACGTGAGACCAGGGTATCTGTTACTAGGACATGCTTTGAAGTGATGCTCCCACAACCAGCTGACAAGGACACCAGCCAAACTAAGGGCCACAAAAATCTGACATGAGGAGAAAAACAAAAGTTAAAATTAGGAGGAAGAACTCAAATGGGAGCAATTAACTAGACATTAATTACATGGATGCTTGAAACACCCAATAAATAGTTTTCAAATGGAGAAATAATTGAATGAATGGATTAAAAAAACCCCAAACACCCCAAACATTACTCACCTAACACTACCACACAAAATTCGTTTCCTCTGATTTTTGAAGCACAAATTGCCACCACATAATCTGGTAGTCTTTGATAGTGTCTCATTTCACTGAGAGTCCTCAGTGTCTCTGAAATGCCTTCGGCCAAAGAGTTTTGGGTCACGATCACATGAACCAAGTCTTGAGATACGCTGGCAATTAGTCTCGCAAGCCAGGGGAGTTGTCCTGGAGACACAGGGGTACACTGAGCACCCAGCTGCAGGGCTCTCTCTCTCAGAGTAAATTCCTGCATAGCCTTCAGCATGATTTGCTCAAATTCTTCCCTGAGAGGTATCTGATCAGGACCTAAATTGAAGAGAATTACAGCTAGAATTTAAAACACATCACAGCCAGAAAAGGGAGAAAAACACACGTACATTAGTGTGTAGTCCTTTTAAGTCCACTGTATTCCACAGGCAAAAGAACTCTTTCCTGTTGTGGCCACAAGCACAGAGGCCCTGCTAACCATTTTCCACCATGAAATTACCTTCTCTCTGTGTCAATATTAAACACAAATGTAGGCTTCTGTTCTCCTTTATGCTAATCTTGATATTTTTAAAAAGAGGATGTTCTCTGAGTCCGCTGTATGCCTTTGGGGTGGTCACTGAAGGTGGTATATTTGTTGACCTGTTAAACTTGTTGTTACTGATACGATTAATGACTCAGGAAGGAAGAAGCTAACCTATCAGCATAACCAACTTTAGGTTTCACTTGTTTCACATTTTATTTATAGCTACTTTGAAAAACATCTTAATGTATTGCTTCTGTAGTTAATTTTAGGAATACTGTCCATAAGAAAATAAAGTTCAACTATTTTTCACTTCTGATTTTTATTTAGGCAGAATGTAACTGTCACCTAGCTGGTCCCCAGCATTCTGGGTTGTTAAGGATGGCATTTGGTCCTCTCTTCTTGTGGCGGTTACAGCTAAATTTATATGGGTGACCTACAGCCCCTGGTATTAGGGAGATTTTATTTCTCTGATTCTCTTTAGAAACTCAACCAGTCTTTAGGACAAAACAAGCAAGTTAATGTTTGGCACCCAAGTGACTCAAATCAACTCTGACGTTTAGTTTCAATTGAAACCAGTGAGGCTATGGTCACCCCCTCTCTTCAGTCATCTCTTCTGCTGTGCAGACCCGAGATCTGAAAGTCAAGCTCTGCTAGACAGATACAGACTGTATCTGGGTCACTGTCTGTGACCTGAGATCAGGCAATAATTTCACAACCCAAGGCTAAAAATCCCCTTGGGAAAGAACACAGGTTTTAAGGGACTGGACTTCTGTATGAGGAGGTATCTTGAATGAACCAGAAATCTTTCCTTCCTTAAAAGGGATTTAAGTGGCCTTCCAGGCCCCCACCCACATTCTCTAGGAAAGTAAGAAAATGAAGGTTTAGTCATATTTTCAGGATATGGGCAAATAAATAAAATATTATCTATTGTAAAAATAATTTAAATTGGAGAAAACATGGTTTTCCACGATTGGTTAGATGCGAGAGGGAGGGAGACTGAAATCCTCTCAGAGTGTTTTCCTGCTGTCCATGGAAAGCGAGCAAGAACCCTGCAGTATTTACATTGTGTTAATATTTCTTATGTCCTCCCCAGTCACTTGCTAGAGGGAGGGGGATGCCTTCTTATCACCTGGGAGCCACTAAAGCTTCTGTCTTCATTCTGCTTTATCCAATTAGCATCATGGTTAGTGGTCACTAGGTACATACTAGGTAGTGAGCTTAAAGTATACAGATTTGCATTGACTCTACAAATGAGATGAAGGGAAGGTGGCTGTCTATTGAAAGCTTTCTTCCATCAGAACAAATGATATCCAAAAGCAAGTGGCTTTGCTGCCATTCCCCACAGCCTCTCATAGACCTCCTGGAGGCCCAGAGGCCTGCTGACTAGGTGTGTTCGTAAGATCTGCTCCAAACCATGATTGAGTAACATGTTCTCAGTGTAATCAGTTTCAAATATAAAGGCATTCTGGGAATATAAAATTATGAAACATGTTCATAGCATTTTCCATTGCCTTAAAACTAACTTTTACAGAATTTTGACTGGATTCCTGTTAGGAATTGAGAAATAGAGGAAAATGTACCAAAGTTTAAATGAGGCAAGAGAGCAAAATGTCTTGCTTCCAATCGCCTCCCATCATTTCTTCATCTTTAGCCTTTATAGTTAAATTGCAGGAGCTTTTCCTCCACTTCCCACAAGCTTGATAATAGTAATTTTCCCCCCATTAACTGTTCCAGTAACTCAGGTTAGCCTAGGCATCAGCTCTGATGGCTTTTCAGATAGGGCTACCTTCATAAGAAGAGAAAAGGTTCCAACAAATTCAGAGCCCTCCAATAATCACTGGATTTGATGATTTTACTTTCTATTTCAAAAGATTTTCAGGCTGTGTAATAATAAATTGATTAAAAAAAACTGACTGTAGTTAAAGGGCTCTTCCTTCTGAAGAATCTTACTTTTCTTTTTCCCTATTATGTCCAGGTAACTGAATCATAAAAGTATTAGACCTGTTCTTTAAAAGCTTAGATTTTTAAAAAAATCTATCTATAAAGCATATGTAAAAAAATATTCTTCCTGCCTTCTTCAAAGCCTTCAGAGGCAAAATAAACAAACAAACTACAAAAAAGCAAAAACTCAAAGACTCCAGAAGAAAGTTGCTGAGGAGAAGATGTGTCCTAAGGTACAAAATTTAGATTAAAAAAAAAAAAAAAGCCATTTGTGTTGCACACTGAGAGATATATTAATTGGTTGCCAGAGAAAGTCTAGAAAGAACTAACTGATCCCACAGGGCAGAGAAGACAGGTCTAATTCAATGGAGATTTTTCTTTTTTTAAGATAAGAGCTTTTAGTTATTTGAGGAGAGACATTTTGTTTTGGCCATTTAGTTTTAATTAACTTGGACTTTGATATTTAAAATTGTTATTCAGGTTGAAAAAATACTGTATCCAATGGCTTGGTTTGCCAATAGCATTACTCTATGGGGGGTTGTGTTACTAATTATGGGTGCATCAAGAAGCTGGTTTTAGATCTTGGAACATAGTCGGAAGTCAGTGCATGCAGCAATTAAAATTATGACATCAAGTGAGCTGCAGGCACAGGTGGTTTTTATAATTTTATTAGCCATTCATCAGCATGATTAGCAAGTCTTAGGTTTATCATCAAAGTGACTCCTAAGCTATCCAAAGTCTTGCAAGTTTCAAAAAGCCCATGTCATAGCAGGCCTTCAGACTCTCAGGGCACCAAGCCTTATAGCTGTAGTTGCTAGCTGATGACCCAAAGACTGAATCTGGCTGGCTGAAGCTTCTTTTTTGTTTTTAATATTGTTTAGCCCAGTATTTTCATTGTTTAACACTTCGGTATCTCCAAACATTAAGATAATTCACAAGAGGGCAGATAAAATTTCTAATGTGTAATTTTTCATCTTGAGCCTTTTCCAAAGTAAATCAGTGGCTTGAAGTCTTAGAGTGAATGTATAATTAGGTTGCATATTAGATGACCTGCTGCAGTTTGCAAAATAAAGGACATTGCAATGTAAATGTTGCTGAGCCCCTGACAGCATTGTCAGGGCACCGGCACACACCCACTGTGGACCTCAGGAGGACATATCAAATAGAGGAAGTGAAAAGTTCATGACCTATGTATCTCCCTTACCCTGTAGCCTAAAGAACCTTTCAGGGAGGTCCACAGATACTGCCTTAATGAAGGAAAACATGATGGGACTGCATCAAAGGTGTGTAGCTGGAGAAGAAAAAAAAAAAAAAAAAGGATGTAGGGACAGTGGCTGAACAAGATAGAAAGGCTAAGTAGAAAACCGTAAAATAATGGTCTAAGGCAATGGCTTCGTTCGTATTCCAGATGACAGCTGCATTTTCGGAAGGATGGTTGGCTAGACTCCCCAAGGGAGGAAGGTGCCCATGGCACAGCCCTTCTGCCTGTATGAACTGGAGACCTTAGGGCCATCACGATACTGGACACTAGGTGGCGCAATTTCTCTCTTCTAGGACCCAAAGAGGCCCTCAAGAAGCCAGAGAGGTGAGCAAGGAGATAAATGGAGTGGAGGGAAGGCAAGTGGCAGAAGTAGGAAAGAAATGGGAAAGGAAAGGGAACAGTCATAGAGAGTAGGGTTGAAGGAAGGGAACATTAGAAATGAAAAGGGGAAACTAAAAACTGGACAAGTGGATGAATGTGAGAAAGTAGGGAAAGAAAGGAAAAAAGCGTGATGCAAAAAAGAATAAGAATTATCACCACCAAATAATTATTGCAAATCACTTACCTAGCCGTACAAGATACTGTATCGTCAGAAGAATCATGTTTTCGACGCTCAGGAGTTGGCTGCCAGTCAACCCTAAGTGTTCCAAATCTTTGTTTTCCAACTGTGAAATCTTGTAGCAATTCACCAGCAGAGGACTCACAACAATGTCACCAACATTTCCATAGAAATAGGGTAAAGTGCCATAGCCTGCCGAAACAGAAGTAGGTCAATAAAATTCAACATTTCTTTTTATTTTTTTTAAATTTTATTTTATTTATTTTTTTAAAATTTTATTTATTTATTTATTTATTTATTTATTTATTTATTTATGAGAGAGCATGAGAGGGGAGGTCAGAGGGAGAAGCAGACTCCCCATGGAGCTGGGAGCCTGATGTGGGACTTGATCCAAGGACCCCAGAATCATGACCCAAGCCGAAGGCAGTCGCCCAACCAACTAAGCCACCCAGTTGTCCCTAATATTTCTTTTTTAAAGGTATGTGTGCCCAGCTAGGATCAAAGATGTTTAACAAAGTTTCCTGCCCCCTAGATGAGAATTCTAGGGAATTCCCTCAGATGCTTCCGAATTCTACCCTTACATTAAATCAGATGAACAAAAAGCAAAAGACTCAGATGGTATCATCTCTGTTTCTCACAGAAGGGACATGTTAATTTTTAATGTGCCCTAGAGGATTGATGATAATTTGCAAAACATCTCTGTATCCTTTTGCAAAACTTCAATGACAAATTATTTTCTAATAAAATTCTTGATCAAGTTTCTTTCAACATAAGAAGCCAGAAAACAAACCACAATAACTTAATTTCTTTCCTGAGGTTTTCTTAAACATTTAAAAAAGCTAACAAACTCAGTGATGACCAGCAATATTCTCTTAGTCACAGGTACATGCACGTTCCTACCCTTTGTGTTATCTTAGTTATTTTTATGTTCTCAAATGTCAGTAAGTAGCCTTGAATTATCTTAGAAGTAGATAGGACAAAAATGTGTTGAAAATATACCCTGTACTGGTGGTGTGGTAAAAACAGGGGTAGTCTCTCTGTTTGAGACTTTCTAAAAGGCAGACACGACAGGTTCCCTATGTTCTACATATCTTTCCAAGGTTTAGCTCCAGTATGCACACCACTCAAATGTTTAATAAAGACGTTTTGACCATATGGAATTTAAACAACTGAGATTCTCCCAGTGCCTATAGGCCCAGGAGCGGTAGGTAGGACAGCCTGATAAAGGACAGGGCTTGAAGCAAAACTATCTATGTCGGTAGGCTCAAGTCAACCAAAAGAAGCAGATAACACCGCATATAGACATACCCTAAAGATCCAGGGAGGCTAAACACTCCATCTATTTAGTCCCAAAGGTAAAGCAGGAAGTCACCTTCTGACCTAGAACAGTCCCAGGATGAAGTAATTCTTGATGGGGGTCTGAAAAGCATTAAGTTAGTCCTGGATTCCAGGGCCCTCTAAATTTCTACACCTCCACTTATAGACATTTTGGAAAGACTCAGACTGTGTAAAGATAAGTGGTTTGCAGACGCTTCCCCTTGCAGCTCTGGGACCTCTTGATTTTCCCAAAGGGGGTCTGTTAGCTGGTTCAGCTTGTTTCTTTTCTCTGTGGTTTGACTAGAACGCCTTTTCCCCTTCAGGACCCAGCTGAAACGTCACCTCTGACAAGTCCTCTCAGAATCCCTCCAGGCAGAGTTAAGCTTTCTCTCTTTTGAGTTCTTGGTTGCAAACCACAAGTTTCACAATATTGTTTACATGACAGACTCCCCACAAAACAGTGCTCCCTATGGGCAAAAAGGCTTTCTCTTATTCCCAATTTCTAGTTACATGTTTAACAGCATGAGTGAGCTGATTGATAAAAGCTGAAAGAATCAATATAAGAATGAATGAATACATGCATGAACATATGGGTAATTGCACAAACACTGAAATGGAGAAACAGACCCAGATCCCAGCAGACACAGGCAACCTGGAATGCCTTTCCCTTACCTATCAGAATTACTGGTCTAACTCCCGAGTTACTCAGCAGGTTTTCAGGAACAATTACAGTTTCCCCTGCAGGAATGGGTCGAGGTTGTAAAATTCCAGTTAATGGGGTCTGTGGAACTGGAGCAGATAAAAGGGACTCTGGAAAGAAAGTTGTTTGACGAAGGATTAGACATGAAAGCTAAATGAAATACCATTGAAATCAACATAGTCTTAATACTTTTAGAAGTTTTAGAAGTTTAAAGGTTCATTTTTTTTAATTAGAGCAATTCATGTTTACTATATAAAATTAGAAGAGAAAAACAGAAGGAAAAAAACCCAATCATAATCACATCATCAGGAGATAACTACTGTTTAGTATTTTCATACTATTTTCTTCTAATTGTTTTTCCACATGCAATCTTTTGGATTCTGTTTTGTATTTAATACCCTCCATCCTCATCCCAATTTTCCATGCCTTATTTACTCATTATAGAAAATTTGAAAAATACAGAAAAGAGTGAAGAAGAATAAACTCATCATTAATCAGTACTATCTGATTAATAGAGACAAACACAGTAGCATAATTCTTTGTTTATACAGCATCTCTATGTAGTCTTTAAAACTTTAAAGACTTTAAAGTTTTAAAGACTACATAGACTACTATAAAACTTAGAGTCTTTAAGTTTTTAAAGAATCCCATTTATGTCTTAGAATTCGTATATTTAAATTTGTGCTTAGTACAAGGTAGACCGGTGTTTACACATTTACCAGTAGGTTCCCAATGGCCATGACTTAGTTATTATAAAGGAGAACCAGTTGGTTTTTTTTAGGTTTCTAGCCACAGACTAAGTCGTCCAGGCCAGAAATAAGATGTGCATGTCACATAAAGGAACCAGATAACAGGAAAACATGTCTAACACCACAAATGGCAAAGCAAACCCATTTGTGCCCTATGATGCTGGGTTAGTAGCATCATCCCTATGTAAAGAATGGTTTATTGATACTTTGGGTCCAAACAAAGCCAGAGGTTGAATTAAGATCTGTTGTGATGGCCCATGTACTTTTAGGGAAGGCAGATACAATGGGGACAAAATATCAGCTACTATTAATTTCCTTACATAATACTGGACACAATGGTTGGTTAAGGAAATTTATCTTCAAAGGTTCAAGGATAGAACAGGAGTAGAAGATAATTTTGCTAATTCAAAAAAACTGAAAACCCATCTTTGTTGAAATCTTACCAGTTCTTGAAAGAGGGCGGACTGTAGGAACAGGTACAACTAAACCAGGTTGTGGGACAGGTGACCCAGGATACCATCCCCGGTGTCGTTTCTTTGGTGGCCCAGAAATGAACATGGTAGCTGAAGGCAAAAAGAAAGATGAGCCTTGTCCTTAGCAGTGGTAGAAAGGAGAGAATTTAACATAACATCGAGCTTTTAATTTGATTATACTCAGAAAGTCTGAGCACTCTTCTAGAGGTAAAGATAAAATTAGAAAAATCACCCTAACAATACCACCTAACATTTGGATGTTGTTTTGCCATATACAGTTTTACCCAGATGATTTCATTTAATTCTATCAACAACACTCTGAAGTTGTATGGTAAGTATATTGTTACGCCCGGTTTGTAGATGGCAAAAGGAAAGCTCAGATTTACCCAGGGTCAGGGAACAGAGAGGAACCTTGATCTCTGTAGTCTGGTCAACAAAGCTCATGGTTTTCCAAGACACTTCCTTATACATTTGTTTCAACATTATTTTCTAGCTAGGCTCATACTTGTCAATCACCAAGATCTTTAACCATCATTGTTCACACCAATCATAAACCTTCAAAACCTTCGATGAGAAGGTAAGGAAAAGCTCGGAGTGCACTGTCAGATAATTCATCATTTCAAATTTCATAGCACTTCTTTCATAGTTAAGGCGCGTTATTTCAAAACTCTAAGATGGGTATCATACCTTGGTCTCCTGATGCATAGCTAGGTCTTGGTGACAAAGAGTAATTCCCTGGGCGAGCTGGAGTGGAGCTGGCTGCACTGCTCTTCCCTCCATGGCTACTGTTTCCATTAGCAGCATCTGTAGCACACAAGAGGAATGCTCAGAACAGGGGCTGAGCAGCACACTGCATTCTGGGGCCTTGCAACCACACCATAAACCTCAACTCCAGGATTCAAAGACATCTCACTGACAGGACAGCCACGGTGTAGAACCGACTACAACCATCAGAGTAGTACCCTCTTTTAGATGAAATGTCTCCTACAAATAATCTTCTAGGATCCCAAGAGATCTTTTAGAATCACTTTCAGTGATGTCTTTGGAGATGGTGGGTGGAAAAAAAGAGAAAATTGTGTTTTTTTAAATTTTGTATCTTGGAAATATTCAAATGTATACAAAAGTAGAATAGTGTAATAAACTACATACCTACCACCCAGCCTTAGCATTTATCAACACATGGCCAATCTTGCTTTAGATAAATATAGATTAAGATACTTCCTCTCTTTTCTTCCTCACACAACATTCTTACATACTTACTCTAGATTATTTTGGAGAAAACTTATTTATATTCTTTCATCTATAAATATTTCTGTATGAGTTTCTAAAAGAAAAGAGCTCCTAAAACTTAACTCTAATTTCATTATTCTACTTAAAATTGACAGTGATTAGTAAATCCTTAATGCCAAATATCCCATCTGTGTTCAAATTTCCCCCCAGTTATCTCAGAAATTTTTTTTTTACAGTGGGTTTTCTCAAATTGGGGTTTAAAAAGGATTTACACATTGAATTTAGTTTTTATGTCCCTTAAGGCCCCTTTTTAAAAGCTTACATTTATTAATTAATACAATAATATAATAAAATATTTAGGGGTGCCTAGGTAGCTCAGTTGGCTAAGCATCTGCCTTTGGCTCAGGTCATGATCCTGGAGTTCTGGGATGGAGCTCTGTGTCAGGCTCTCTGCTGGGTGGGGAGCCTGCTTCTCCCTCTCCCTCTGCCTGCCACTCTTCCTACTTATGCTCTCTCTCTCTTTCTCTCTCTCTCTGTCAAGTAAATAAACTTTTAAAAAATCTTTAAAAAATATTCAGTTAGTGTTTGCATTTCATGGACTCTCTCACAAATTTTAAAAATAGTTTGTTTAAATCAGGATAAGGTCATACTACAATGAGATTTAGGATAATGTCATTTTTGCTGAGAAGTTTTCCAGCCTCAGTCAGTATAGTGTCAGTCACATCCCCTTTTTTCCCCTCCTGGAACCTCCTTTAATCCATAGGATTCCCCTTCTTCTTTTTATTTCTTCCATTTAATCTGCTGAAAATCTGGCAGAATTTTTCCTTTTCTGAATTTTGCTGATTGGTTATCTATGACATCATTTAACACCCCCCTCCATTTCCTACATACTAATTGTTAGATATAGAGGCTCGCTCAGATTTAGGTTTTGGTTTTTGGGCAAGAGTATCTCATAAATACTGTCATATTCTTCCATCAGCAGGTACACAATAACTGGCTTTCTTTCTTCTTGTCATGTTAACATAGGTCAGTGGGTTTAAGAGTTGTTAACCTAATTCTCAAATTATAAAGTTGTCCATGACTGGGGGACGTGGGTGGCTCATTAGGTTAAGTGTCTGACTGCAGCTCAGGTCATGATCCCAGGGGCCTGGGCTCCAGTCCCACATCAGGCTCCTTGCTCAGCAGGGAGTCTGCTTCTCACTCTCCCTCTGCTGCTTCCCCTCCTTGTGCTCTCTCTCTTTCTCTCTCCGTAAAATAAGTAAACAAAATCTTAAAAAAAAAAAATTGTCCATCAGCCCTTCATCTGATGGTTTTAGCAACCATGCTGGTTACTGCCAGGATCCATCATTTTATTAACTTGTACACATTTATAATCTAACTAGAAGGTGGATCCTGCAAGAACTGTTGGAACAGAATAAGAATAAATGTGGTCAGAATAAATGATGATGCCTAACTGTTACAAAGATTCCAAGAACGGTAAGTTCTCCTTCTCATTCTTCCTCTCCCTCTCAGACCATTTCTTTTCCTTAGACACTGGAATTTTCTAAAATGTTATCTTTAGTTAACAGCTTGCCTTACCCCACATTTCTCTGTATCAAATCCTATTTACTCTGGTGATTTTAATCTCAGGTACAATAAAGTAGATGCCTGTTGAACCGATCCACTTGGACATTTCATGGGTATCTCAAATTCAGCATGTCCACAGTTGAACTCACATTCTCCTCCTGGAGAACCTGCTCCTCCTTCTTATTTCCTCTTACGTAACTGCATCACATCACCATTAGCAGACAGATGGGTACAAACCAAGACCACTTCTTCCGCTTCTTGCTTACATTAATCACTCAAATTCTGTGGATTTTACTTCCTGAGTTGTTCTCCAATCTGTTTCCTCTTCTCGAGCCTATTATTACCCAAGTCAAGGACTTCATCATTCCCCCTAACTAATGAAATGACCCCCAACTAGTTTTCTACTTCTCTCTCTCTCCTTTTTCTTTTGCTGCCAAGTGAACTAGCTCAAGTTCAAATCAGATCATGTTACTCCTTGGTTCCATAAGTTATAGAGTAAAATTCATGCTTCCCTTGCCCACTACTTGCTCCTTCCCACCACTCCCTGAGTTTTACATTTTATGGTTCTAACAATTCCAAACCACGGGGACATTCCTGTACATATGATACAGCTTCTCTCCTTTCCTTTCCAGCTTTGGTCCTGGATTTCCCCTGAATTTAAAATAGTTTTCCCTCACTCCTCTGTGTAGTGAGTATCTCCTCATAGTTTAAGACCAAGCTCCTCCAAGAACTCGTTCTTCATCACTCTAAAATGTTGCACTAAAACTCTTCTCCCCCTTTGTTATCCCCCAGCATATTGTGTATTTACTGCACTGCACTGAAAATATTTCCCTGTAAGTCTGTCTCCTCTCCTAGGTTATAAGGACATTAGAGGTCAGGGATTGACCCTTATTTTTCTTTGTATCCTCGGTTCCTCAAACTAGCAGGTATCCAAGAAATGTTTGCTGAACAGAACCAACCTGCTCTGTTTCCCCATATGCCAAATGTCATTCCTTGACTCTTCTGGTTGGAGCAAAAACAGTACGAAGCTTTGTATAATAATACAATATTACAGACAGCCCCACTTCTGTCCTCAACTGGCAGGAAAAGAGCTTCTGTTTTCTTCTACCAAATTGTCAATGAGATTTCACACAAGTCTTTTATAGACTATGTATTGAGCAAAGAAATATAAGTGAGGAAAACATCACCTGCGGCAAAAGTCTTCCCTACAACCTGCAAAGATAAAGCCAGTGGCTTCACAACATTCTTATTCCGGGTCAGGTCCTGAGCTCCACTTAAATTGATTGCAGAATTAGCTGGACTGAGAATTGGCGAATCTTGAAAATGAAAGAGGTTGTTCAAATTAGAAACTATTTTATATGCAGGAAGGAAGTTAATTCAGTAAGAATGAAGTGAGAGAAAGCAGATTGTAAAATTTCAGTTTTATCCTTGACCTATTTTAAGAAAGTCAGTTTCTCTGTATTTGGCTTTTACTTTCTTTTTATGTATTTCACAAAAATTCACTAGAAGATACTATGTGGTGGGTACCAGCCTAAGCACTTTAAATAGATCAATTCACTTAATCCCTATAAAAACTCAAAAAGGTGGGTAGTACCACCTTAAGGAGTAGTTGTCATTTAACTCCGTCGAAGTCATATGATGTGGCATCAAGGATATCATTATGTGCCATATTAGAACTATCTCCACAGTTCCCCTTAAAGTCATATTTTAATGAGATATATTTATCTCTATTCAGATGATTTTGTCATTTGAAAGGTGCACTGCAAACTAAGTCATTGCAAGGTAGGAGAAAGAGCTTTTCTCTAAAAGAAAGTTTCTTTACTTTTCAGAGTAAACTTGAATTAATTTCCCTATGTAATGCCAGGTACATCCAAAAGATGGTTCCTATTTAGATTCAGAAAATAATTCATCCCAGAAAAACCACATGCAAGAGACAGACTATGGGGACCATAAACACTGAAGCCAACGAGAGTTTTCCGAGATGAGTACAGACTCCCCAATCCCTGATTGTTCTGCCAGAACAGCTTAATCCATTAATACCAGCAAGTGTCAAAAGGGGCCATTAAAACTCTCTGAGAGTTAGAAAAGAAAGAATGCTCCAAACAGCAGGATATTGATGGTACTACATTAGGAATTATCTTAAAGGAAAAAAAAAGTATTCAGAAGAGTCTGGGTACCTCTGTCAGTTAAGCATCTGCCCTTGGCTCAGGTCATGATCTCAGGGTCCTAGGACAGAGCCCTGCATCCCTCTCTTCTGGCCCCCCAACCCCACTCATGGCTCTCTCTTGCTCACTCCTGCTCTTTCTCTCAAGTAAGTAAATATAAATTAAAAAAAAAATAAGTATTCATATAGCAGTGTGATTCCTGATGCCTCTAATGAGTGCTCCTCATAGGAACTCAAAAAATTGAAATGGTTCCCTACTGGCTCAGTAGAGTTAACTGCCTCTCTGAGATCAGGGTTTACCACCAGGGAGTGATTTTTAGTCTGCAGGAAGAGCAGAAGCCAGAAACTGCACAGACAACATTACAACAGGAAACTGCAGGAAAACTGGAAGACAGTTCTTCATGTCTTAACAGAGAAACTTACAGTATAGGAATCCCAGGTAAGTTTGCTATGCTGTTGAATAGTTTGGTCGTATGTTTCAGGCAATAGTTGTATTGTTTGGAACAAGGCTAGTAATTTACTACAGTAGTTTATACCTATAATTTTAGTGTATTTCTAATACTCCAGGTAAACAAAAATACACAGGTAAAATGTAGCTTATAAATTATGAAGAGCAATGATTCACCTTATTTTTTTCCAAGTCACTGAATTCAAATTAGCAGAGGCCAATATTTTTAAAATAATGAAAAAGAACAAAGTTAATGTATAGGAATTAATCTTCAGATATATAAGCAATAATCAATAGATAAAATGCCTATAGAAATACACACAACTATATGCAGAAGACTTTGCAGTACTTCTTAATATAATGTCTGGGATTTGTTGATGTATAGGAATCAATTTTCAGATATATAAGGAATAATCAATAGATAAAATGCCTGTAGAAATATACACAACTATATGCAGAAAACTTTGCAGTACTTCTTAAAATAATGTCTGGAATTTGTTTCAACATATTGAGGGAAAGAAGGAGAGAGAAAGTAAGATTAAGTAATATTGGCCATGTGCTCATAATTTTGGAACTGGGTGATAGGTCCCTGGTGTTAGTACATTATATTAGTCTCTCTATTTTTAAAAGTTATTTAAATTCCACTTAATAAACAGTGTAGTATCAGTTTCAGGTATACAATATAGAGATTCAACAATTCCATACAATATCCAGTGCTCATCACAACATGTGCACTCTTTAATCCCTACCACCTATTTAACCCATCCTCCCTTCTGGTAAACATCAGTTTGTTTTCTATAGTTAAGAGTCTGTTTCTTGGTTTGCCTCTCTCTCACTCTTTTTTTTTCCTCTTTTTTTCCCTTGGCTGGTTTGTTTCTTAAATTCCACATGAGTAAAATCATATGACATTTGTCTTTCTCTGACTTATTTGTTTAACATAATAACTCTGGCTCCATCCATGTTGTTGCAAATGGCAAGATTTCATTCTTTTTATGGCAGAGTAATATTCCATTGTGTGTGTATGTACATATGTTGTGTGTTTGTGTGTGTGTGTGTATGTATATGTACATATATATACACTACATTTTCTTTATCCATTCATCAGTTGATGGATTTTGGGCTGTTCCCATAATTCAGCTATTGTAGGTAATGCCGCTATAAACCCTGAGGTGCATGTATCCTTTGTATTAGTATTTTTATATTCTTTGGGTAAATACCTAGTGGTCCAATTTCTGGATCATAGGGTAGATTAATTTTACCTTTTTGAAGAACCTCCATACTGTTTTCTACAGTGGCTTCTCCAGTTTGCATTCCTACCAACAGTGCACAAATATTTCCCTTTCTTCACATCCTTGCCAATACCTGTTGTTTCTTATGTTGTTGGTTTTAGCTATTCTGACAGGTATGAGGTGATATCTCATTGTAGTTTTGATTTGCATTTCACTGATCAGTGATGTTGAACATCTTTTCATGTGTCTATTGACCATCTGTTTGTCTTTTTTAGGAAAATGTCTACTTGTGTTTTCTTCCCATTTTTTAATTGGATTATCTGTCTTTCGAGTGTTGAGTTTTATAAATTCTTTATGTATTTTGGATACTAATCCTTTATCAGATATGTCATGCAAATATCTTCTCCCATTCCATAGTTACCTTTTAGTTTTGTTGATTGTTAGTCTATCTTATATGTATTCTAACTTTCCATATTAAAGATTTCTAAAAATTAAAAAAACACTTCTGAAGTTCATGAAAATAGACCTGAACAAATGTCAAGACATGCCATGTTTCTGAGAAGGAACATTTGATGTCAAAAAGATGAAATCAATCTAAGTTAATTTATAAATTTAATGTGATTCTAGAAAAATACTAACAGGTATAGATACTATTAGAATTACTATAAGAATCATTAGAATGTTTAAAGTAGGCAAATTGATGTGATATTGATATAAAAAACAAATACACAAGGATAGCTGGAAACATTCTGAAAAATAGGAGAAATGAGTCTAATATGATGACATAATAAGGCTTAGTATAAAACCTCAGTCAATAAATACTATGGTCTTGGTATATTAGCAGACAAATAGAATAATAGATTTAAAAAGACAGTAAGAAATAGATGCAAATACACAAGAGAATTTAGTATAAGGTAAAGGTAGCAGCCCAAAGCAGCAATGAAGATGAGCCATTCAATAAAGTGTATTGAGGCAATTTGATATGTAAGAAAAAAATTAAGATTGATCCACATCTTACACTAAACACCAAAGTCAAATGACTAAAGATAGACACTTGAGAACTGAAGATACAGAAATAACAGGAAACAACACAGAAAAGTTGATTATCACCTTAAAATGGAAAAGGCCAGACTATTGTTCAAAACATGGAAGCCATTAGAAAAAGGTTTATATATTCAGCTACATTAAAATTTAAGAAATCTGTATGATAAAACACTCTAACCATGCAAACAGTAGCTAGAAGAGCACTGGAGTGGCCATCTCAGAAAACAGAAGGTTTAAGACAAAATATTATTAGAGAAAAAGAACGGGTATTTTATATTGATAAAAGGATTAACCCACCAGGAAAACATAACAATTAAAAACATAAATGTACCTAACAATACAGCCCCAAATTCATGAAGCAAAGACTGATGAATTAGGTAACTCAATAGTAATAGGTGAGACTGTAATATTCTACTTTCCACAATGAACAGAGAAACTAGGGAGATTATTAACAAGGAAACAAAAGACATAAGACATTATAAATCAACTAGACTTAACTGATATCAATAAAACATTCTCCCAACAAAAGCAGAATACGCATTCTTCTCAAGTGCACAAGGGAACACTCTCTAGGACAATCTGTTAGATGATCAAACGAGCCTCAATAAAATTAAAGGAAATGAAATCTTGCAAATTACATTCTCTGACTTCAATGGCCTCAAATAAGCAATCAGTAACCGAAGGAAATCTGAAAAATTCACAAATACGGGGAAATTAACAACACACTCTTAAATAACCAACAGGTCAAAGAAGAAATCAAAGGGAAATTAGATACCACTTTAGGGTAAATGAAAATGAAAACACAATGTATGGAAACTTATGAGATACCTGTAAAGAAGTGTTCAGAGGGAAATTTACAGCTGTAAGTACATATATTAAAACAGAAGAAAGATCTCAAAGAAATAACTAGCCTCTACCTTAAATATCTAGAAAAAGAGCAAACTAAATCCAAAATAAGCAGAAGAAAAGTAATAAAGACTACAACAGAAATGAATGAATAGGGAATACAGAAATAATCGCAAAAATCAAGAAAACCAAGTTTGCTCTTTGAGTAGCTTAATGAAATTGGCAAACTTTTAGCTAGACTGTCCAAGTAAAAAAAAAAAAAGAGAAAAGACATACATTACTAAAATAAAAAATGGACAGGAGGGCATCACCGGCAACCTTACTTCTAGAAAAAGTTATGAAGGAATGCTGTGAACAACCATATGCCATTATTACAGACTGAATTTTGTCCATCCCCGCCACAAACTCCTCTGCCCACCCCCAGCCTGGCAAAACTATTTTTAAGCCCTACTCCTTTAGAATGTGAAGCTATTTGGAGATAGGATCTTTAAAGAGGTAATTATGCTTAAATGAAGTCATAAGGGTGGGGTGTTAGCCCAACTGGTATTCTTTTCTTTTTTTTCCAAGATTTTTATTTATTTGAGAGAGAGAGTGAAAGGGAGAAGCAGACTCCACACTGAGCAGAGAGACTGATGTGGGGATCGATCCCAGGACCAAAAGATCATGATCTGAGCCGAAGGTCGATGCTAACCAACTGAGTCACCCAGGTGCCCCTGACTGGTGTTCTTAAAAGAAGAGGAAGAGAAACCAGGGATGTACACACACAGAGGAAGGGCCATGTGAAGATGGAGCAAGAAGGCAACTATTTGCAAACCAAGGAGACAGACCTCAGGAAAACTGATCATACTGTACCTTGATCTCTCCTGGATTTGCAGCCTCCAGAACTTTCAGAAAATAAATTTCTTTTATTTAGATCACTCAGTCTATGATATTTTGTTATGGCATCCTTAGCATACCAGTATTTAATTACTCAGATGAAATGGACAAAAAAGAAAATATTAAGGAATAGACTACAAAATGACTAGGCTAATAAATGAGTTCACCAAAGTTCCAGGATATATCAAGATACAAAAATTAATAAATAGCACTGAGAGTCCAGAAAGAAACCATTGCATTTTATGGGCAATTAAATTTTGACAGTAGTGCCAAGAAAATTCAATGGGTTAAAAAAACAAACAGCATTTCAGCAAATAATTATGGGACAACTGGATATTCACATGCAAAAACTTGGATCTCTTTCTCACACCATATACAAAAATTAACCAAAAATGGATGATAGATCTAAATGTAAGAGCTAAAACTATACCATTCTTTTTCTTGTAACAGCTTTTAAAATTTTTATTTATTTATTTATTATTTCTTTTCAGTGTTCCAGAATTCATTGTTTATGCACCACACCCAGCGCTCCATGCAATACATGCCCTCCAAATACCCATCACCAGGCTCACCCAACCCCCTACCATATACCCCTCTTTGAGAAGAAAACACAAAAGTAAATATTCATGGCCTTAGATTAGGCAATAGTTTCTTAGCTGTGACACTGAAAGCATAAGAAACAAAAGAAAAAATAAATCAAACTTTATGAAAATTTTAAAATAAATTGTGCTTCAAAGAACACCATCAAGAGAGTGAAAAGACAACCCATGGATGGAAAAAATAGTTGCAAGTCATATATTTGATAAAGGACTTGTATTCAGTACATTTATATACTTCCTTATACCCTTATAACTCAAAATAGAAAGCTAAATAACCCAACTGGAAAATGGACAAATTATTTGTGTAGACATTTCTCCAAAGAAGATGTACAAATAGCCAAAAAGCACATGAAAAAATGCTCATCATTAACCATTGGAGAAATACAAATCAAAACCACAATGAGATATTACTTCATGTCCACAGAATGTCTAAAATTAAAAAAAAAAAAAAAAAAGAAGAGTGTTGGTAAGGATATGGAGAAACTGGAACCCTCACACATTGTTGGTAGAAATGTAAAATGGTACAGACACTGAGGAAAATAGTTCCTCCGATGGATATATATAGTTATCATATTACCCAGCAATTGCACTCACAGGTATGAAATGAGAACTAAGTGAAAACATATTTCCACACAAAAATCTATACACAAATGTTCATAGCAGCATTATTCCTAATAGCCCCAAAGTGGAAACAACCTAAAGGTTGTTTATAAACTGATAAACAAAATAAATAAAACAAAATAAAATAAAACAAAAAAAATAAACTGAAAAATGGATAAATAAAATGTGCTTATGCATAAAATGGGATTTTGTTCAGCAGTAAAAAAGAATGAAGTACTGTTACATACTACATAGATGGACCTTGAAAATAACATGCCAGATAAAAGAAACCAGTCACAAAAGGCCATATGTTGTATGATTCCATTTATATGAAATGCCCAGAATGGACACATTCATAGAAATAGAAAGCAGATTTATAGTCCCCAGGGTTCGGCAGTGGAGGGCTGAAATAGAGTGACTGAAATGGATACACAGTTTCTCATGGAGTGATGTTCTGAAGTTTATGTGGTGATAATTGTACAATTCTGTGAGTATACTAAAAAACATTAATTGTACACTGTTAATGGGTAAATTGTAAGATATATGAATTATATCTCAATAAAGCTGTTACTTTAAAAACATTATAAGCAAAATTACAAACCAGGGATAATATTTATAACTTACTTTTACACTATGTTCCTGTCAACAGAAGTCAACAAGAAAAAAGATTACTGTTGGATATCCTTTGTTGCCGCATACCACTTCCCTTTAGTCCATCTTTGATTTCAGCAGGAGGTATGGTGGATGGTTTTGTGGGTCAGTTTCCCGGGGGCAGCATCTTACCTCAAGCTCATATCCAGCTTCTTTGAGCTTTTTATCTCAGGGGCTTCTTCAAGATCATCAAGGTCTTAGCACTGTGTGTGGTCCAGAAGTGTGAGGAAGTGTAACAACTCTGGGGCAGCCCTCAATGAATGGAGGACTAAGAATAAATGTCCTAGCTTTCCATTCTTGGGAAGGATAATTCTGGGAGGCATTCTGCCTGCTTCTTCGAGAACCTGGTAGATTCAAGCCCTCCGGGTTTACAGCAACTACACAGAAAACACACTCTTTTTTGATTTACTCCTGCTTGTAGGGATCACTTCTCAAATAAGCGACTTGCACCCAAATCCTTTCTTTAGGCTCTGATTCCAGCAGAACCCAAATGATGACAAACAAGTCAAGGTAAAGGAACTTAAGAGTTCATAGAAAGAAGATGCAAGTAGTTTTTAAACAAATGCAAAGCTGTTCAATGTCAACAACAAGGAAAGTGCAAATTAAAACTACACTCAGATATTATTTTTCACCCGTCAGATTGACAAAATCCAAAAGTTCAAAAGTAAACTTTGTTAGTGAGCCGTTGTGGAAATACAAACTGACACACATCTTCCGATAGAACCTCTATGGAAAGTAATTTACAGCATTTGTAGGAATTACAAATGAATCCTTGTTTGACCCAGCAATTCCTGAGTATTTATGTACTGTGAGAAATAATACATATGGAGGTTATTCATTGTTGCATTGTTTAAAAACAATATAAATGCCCATCAATAGGGGATAGGGCAAATAAATAATGGCATAGCCACACAGTGTGACAATACACAACAGTAAAACAATGAGGAAGTTCTATTGATTTGGAAAGATTTCTAAGAGATAACTATGAGAAAGCAAAGTGCAGAACAAAATGCTGTCTATAGAGTAAAAAAAAAATGTATGAAAATAAGAATCCATGCTTGTGCCTGCTTGAACAGATATAAAGAAAATCTAGAAAGATACAGGAGAAACAAGTGACAAGAGATCACCTATAGAAATGAGGGGGGATGGAAAGAGAAACTTCACTGAGTATATATGATACAGTGTATCTTTATGTGTGCATGTATATTTTCTAAAATGTAAATGTTTCAAAACAGTGTCATAAGTAAGTTTTAAGAAATATAGAAAATATTTATGTGTACATTGATAACTGGCATCAGAAATACTTAATTGTACAAAGTGAGCATTTATTTTAATATTAGATTACACAGTGATTTTATTTATTTTTATTCTTTTTTTTTTTTTAAGATTTTATTTATTTATTCGACAGAGAGAGATCACAAGTAGGCAGAGAGGCAGGCAGAGAGAGAGAGAGGAGGAAGCAGGCTCCCTGCTGAGCAGAGAGCCCGATGCGGGACTCGATCCCATGACCCTGAGATCATGACCTGAGCCGAAGGCAGCGGCTTAACCCACTGAGCCACCCAGGCGCCCCTTATTCTTTTTTTTTTAAAGATTTTATTTATTTATTTGACAGAGGGAGAGAGATCACAAGTAGGCAGAGAGGCAGGCAGAGAGAGGAAGGGAAGCAGGCTCCCCACTGAGCAGAGAGCTGGATGTGGGGCTCGATCCCAGGACCCTGAGACCATGACCCAGGCTGAAGGCAGAGGCTTAACCCACTGAGCCACCCAGGCACCCCAATGTTATTTATTTATTTTTAAAGATTTTATTTATTTATTTATTTGAGATAGAGAGCACAAGCAAGGAGAAAGAGCAGAGGGAGAGGAAGAGGCTACCCGCTGAGCAGAGAGCTGGGTGCAGGGCTGGATCCTAGAATCCTGGGATTGTAACCTGAGTCAAAGGTAGATGCTTAACCAAATGAGCCATGCAGGCGTCCCTACACATAGTGATTTTAAAGGGTAATTCCATTTCAATAAAACTGCTTTCGCCAAGTTACCAACGATCTAATCCCCAAATCCAGGAGACTCTTTTCAGTAGCTATCAGACTGAATCCCACTGCTACGTTTATTTACTTATTCAACAATTATTTATTGAGCACTTACCATTTGTCAAGAAACTTGCTAGGATCTATGGGTTTAATGTTCAACAAGGCGAGCACCGTCTTTGTGCAACTTTTCTTCTGTCTACTAAAGTACTGATGTTCTGCACCTTTTTATTTATCTCAAGACAATGTGTTAAGACTCCATGGTTTCATTTTGAATTTTAAAAAATTTATTTCATGTATGTTGTTTGTCTTATTTCACTTCATTAACAAATTTTGGAATGTATCATTTATAGAATAATCAGAAAGGACAGATGTGCATTAGATAAAGTCAGGGTGAACTTTCCAAAATGTAAATCCCATTATGTTATTCCCTAATCTTTACCACTTTGCACATGCTTCTATTCTTGAATTTATCGTGGATGGTGGCCATTGGCATATTTAGCATCTAACACTAGTGGTTTTGAAGTTGTCCCCAGTGTACAAAATATAACAGACTGTGATTCTGCTCATACTCAAACATGGATTAAAACCTGGGCTGTTGTGTAGTACATGGTGTTTAGATAACCAGTAAGCAGCCGACTGCTTGATTCTCTCTACTAGTGATTTCATATCCATTTAAAGGAGGAACTTGTAAGCACTGGAAGGATCTCAAACTTGGAAAGTTCCTTGAGCAAGTCACAGCTCTGCTTTCTATGTTGTGGTTTATAGCTTCTTGTTTCTCTCACTAAGTCACGAGCTCCTTGAGGGCATTCCCAGCTCCTGGCACAATGTCTGTCATATTGTGGCTAAAGAAATAAAATGGGGGAGGGGGGATGGGAGGGTGGAAGCCTAAACGATCTCCTTATCCTTTTTATGCAATAGTTCAGTAACTCTCTGTTAGCCCCAAATCCCTGGGATTGGCGGGGGGGGGGGGGGGAACTTTTGCATAGTAAGTAGAAAGAGTTTGAATTCTGATTTTGCCATTTACTAGCTTTTTTTCACCAAATACTAACCCTTTCTGAGATTCTGTATCATGATCTGAAAAATGGTATCTGCCCCACCATAACAATTAACAGGTTTAGTTTAGTGTCTGGAACACAGTAGATATTCAGTAAATCTTCGTTTTGCTAAACCTTTTTTTTAAGTAGACTCCATACCCAATTCCGGGCTTGAACTCATGACTGAAATCAAGATTCACATGCTAGCCAGGCTATTTGGCTATTTGGCTAAATCTTGTTAAGATTTTTCCAGATGGGGGCGCCTGTGTGGCTCAGTGGGTTAAGCCTCTGCCTTCAGCTCAGGTCATGATCTCAGGGTCCTGGAATCGAGTCCCACATCGGGGTCTCTGCCTCTCTCTCTCTCCCTGCCTGCCTCTCTTCCTACTAGTGATCTCTGTCTGTCAAATAAATAGACTTTAAAAAAAAAAAAAAAGGGACGCCTGCGTGGCTCAGTTGGTTGGACAACTGTCTTCGGATCAGGTCTTCGGCTCAGGTCATGATCCCGGAGTCCAGGGATCGAGTCCCGCATCGGGCTCCCAGCTCCATGGGGAGTCTGCTTCGCTCTCTGACCTCCTCGCTCATGCTCTCTCTCACTGTCTCTCTCTCAAATAAATAAATAAAATCTTAAAAAAAAAAAAAAAAAGAGTTTTCCAGAGGATTGAGAACTTAAATCTTTACTATCACTCTTTCTGCCCTTGACACCTGTATAAAATGTGGATGACATAATTTGCTTCTTTCCCATGTAAGTACACTGGGCCTATTTTCACATTCAGACGGCAACTAATGTTCTCCTAATAAGAGACCATGTTCCTATTAATGCACTATGAGGCTGCATTAGCTATTTCTGTCAACTGTTTTACTTTTGACTCAACTGAAACACAAGTCCCCCTAAAATTAATATTAAACAAGATACTTCCTAATCTATTCTTATGTTATTGATTTTTAAAACAGCTCTAAGTATAATTAACAATAAATGCACATACTTAAACAACTTGATAAGTCTTTACCCGTATATACGCCTGTGAAATTATCACCACAGACAACACAGTGAACGTACTTACCACCCCCAAATCTCCTTGTTTTTTCACATTTTAAAATTATTTTTTAAAGATTTTATTTATTTGACAGTAAGAGATAGCAAGAAGGAGAGAGCACAAACAGGGGGAGTGGCAGAGAGAGGGAGAGGGAGAAGCAGGCTCCCCACTGAGCAAGGAGTCTGATTGGGGAGGGGGCTCAACCCCAGGACACTAAGATCAAGACCTGAGCTGAAAGCACGTGCTTGACTGAGTCACCCAGGCGTCCCACCCCACCTCCTTGTAATCTCTCCCTCCTATGTCTCCCTTGTTCTCCCCTCCCCAAGCAAACACTGACCTGTTGTCACTCTAAATTAGTTTGCATTTTCTAAACTTACATACACACAGACTAACACAATATTACTTTCTCTTCTGTCTGGCTTCTTTCACTCACCATTATTATTTTGAGATTCATCCATGCTGTTATGAGTTCCAATAACTCATTACTGTTTATTGAGTTGTATTACATTGTATGGACATATAGCAATGGATAAATATTCACCTGCAGGGAAATTTGGGTTATTTCCAGTTTTTGCCATTACAAATAAGGCTGATATGAACATTTGTGCACAAGTTTTTATGTGGACTATATTTTCTTTCTCTTGGGTAAAATGTCTAGGAATGGAATGGCTAGACTATATGATAGGTGTATGTTTAACTTTTAAAGAAACTATCAAACTGATTCCCAAAGTGGTTTTACTATTTTATGTTCTCAGCAGTGTATTAGAGTTCCAATTCCTTCATATCAATGCTTGATATAATCAGCCCTTTAATTTTAGCTATTCTAATAAATGTGTAGTGATATCTCATTGTTTTTATTTGTGTTTTGCTAATGACTAATGGTGTTAAGTATCTTTTCACATGCTTAGTTGTCATCCATCTATCTTTTGTCCATTTAAAAAACTGGTTTATTTTCTTATTACTGAGTTTTTTAAAGGTTTTTTTCCTAAATACAATTCCTATAGATCTTTTGCAAGGATTTTCACCCAGTCTGTGGCCTGTCTTTTCATGTTCTTAATAGTGTCTTCTAAGAAGAATTTATTAATTTTAATGAAGTCTAATTTATCAATTTTTTCTTTTGTGGATTTTGTTTTTGGTGCTATATCTAAGAAATCTTTGCCTAACCCAGGTCACAGATACTTTGCCTTATGTTATCTTATAGAAGTTATATATTTTGTGTTTTTTAAAGATTTTATTTATTTATGTGACAGAGAGAGAGAGATCATAAGTAGGCAGAGAGAGGGGGGAAGCAGGCTCCCCACCGAGCAGAGAGCCAGAAGTGGGGCTACATCCCAGGGCCCTGAGATCATGACCTGAGCCGAAGGCAGAAGCTTAACCCACTGAATCACCCAGGCGCCCCTATATTTTGTAGTTTTTAAATTAAGTCTATGATCTACTTGAGTTAATTTTGTATGTGGCGTGAGATAAAGACTGAAGTTCATGTTTGTGCATATGGATATCCAATTGTTCCAGCACTATTTGTTAAGAAGTTTATCCTTTCTAGCGATGCCTGGGTGGCTCAGTCAGTTAAGCCACTGCCTTCAGCTCAGGTTATGATCCCAGGGTCCTGAGATCGAGTTCCTCATTGGGCTCCTTGCTCAGTGGGAAATCTGCTTCTCTCTCTGCCTCTGCCTGCTTGTGCTCTTGATCTTTCTCTCTCTCTGACAAATAAATAAATAAAATCTTTTAAAAAAATTTATCCCTTCTTTACTGCATGCATTGCCTTTGTCCCTTTGTTAAATATACATTTATGTGTGTGAATTTATTCCTAGAATTTCTATTCTGTTCCATTGATCTATCTGTATGTCTTTACACCAGTACCACATTGTTTTGATTATTGCAACTTTATAATAACTCTTCAAATCAAGTAGTGTTAGTTTCCAATTTTGTTCTCTTTTTCAGAGCTGCTTTTGCTATTTTAAGTCATTTGCATTTCCATATGAATTTTAGAATTCACTTGTCATATTCTACCCAAAAAAGCCTCTGGAATTTTGGTTTGGATTGTGTTGAATCTACAGGTCAATTTAGAGAGAACTGACATTTTAACAATCTTGGTTTTTCAACCCATGAACAAGAGATCTCTCTCCAATTTATTTAGGTTTTCTTTACTTCCTCTCAGCTTTGCATTCTAGTTTTTAGGCTACAGTTTTTTCACACTTTCCCTCAGATTTATCCCTATTATTTCATATTTTTATTGTATATATGTGTTTCTATGTATTATAAATGAGTCACTGTTACTTAAAAATTTTTAATTTCTGGGGCACTTGGGTGGCTTAGAGGGTTAAAGCCTCTGCCTTTGGCTCAGGTCATGATCCCAGGGTCCTGGGATGGAGCCCCACATCGGGCTCTCTGCTCGGTGGGGAGCCTGCTTCCTGCCCACCCCTACCCCCGCCCCCGGCCTGCCTCTCTGCCTACTTGTGATCTCTCTCTGTCAAATAAATAAATAAAATCTTAAAACAAAAACAAAAACAAAAAACCAGCCGTGCCACCTGTTCTCAGTGGTCAAACAAACATTTTTTAAAAAATATATTTTTTTAAATTTCTGATGTTTTTTTGTTGGCATATAGAAATAAAACTGGTATTTGTATATTTATCTTATATCCTTAAATGTTGCTAAGCTCACTTATTAATTCCGATAGCTTTTTTTGTAGATTTCATTGAGTTTTCTGCATAGATCACCTGTGGTCTATAAATAAAGACAATTTTATGTCTTCCTTTCCAATCTGGAAGCCTTTAGTTATTTTTCTTGCCTGATTACACTGCTAGAATCTGCAGCACCATTGGGTAGAAATGGTAAGGGCAGACATACCTGTCTTGTTCTGATCTTAGGGAGAAGCATTTAGGTATGCCAGCTGTGGGGTTTTTGTAGATGTTCATTATCAGGCTGAGGAAATCCTCCCCCTTTTTTTCCTTAAGTTTGTTAAGAGTCTTTATCAGGAATAAATATTGAATTTTGCCAATGCTTTTTTTCCTGCATCTACTGAGATAATGATATGGTTTTATTTTTTAGTTTGTTAACATGGTAAACTTTGATATTCAAATGTTAAACCAACAAAGCATTCCTGGGATAAATCTCACTTGGTCATGATATATTATCCCTTTAACATATTGTTGGTGTCAATATACTAAAATTTTATTTAGAAATATTTTGTTTATGGGGTGCCTGTGTGGCTGTCAGTTAAGCATCAGGCTCTTAATTTTGGCTCAAGTCGTATTCTCAGGGTTGTAAGCTCTGTGTTTGTAAGGTTGTAAGGTTGTAAGTTCATGTTAAGCTCTGTGCTGGGTGTGGAACATGTTTAAGAGTCTCTCTCTCCCTTTCCCTCTGTCCTCCCACTCTCTGTGTCAGAAAAAAAAATTTTTTTAGATTTATTTCATGAGGAATATTGGTTTGAACTTTTCTTCTTTTTTTTTTTTTTAAGATTTTATTTATTTATTTGTCAGAGAGAGAGCGAGAGCGAGCACAGGCAGAGTGGAAGGCAGAGTCAGAGGGAGAAGCAGGCTCCCTGCGGAGCAAGGAGCCCGATGTGGGACTCGATCCCAGGACGCTGGGATCATGACGTGAGCCGAAGGCAGCTGCTTAACCAACTGAGCCACCCAGGCGTCCCGGTTTGAACTTTTCTTATAATGTCTTTGATTTTGGTATCAAGATAATGCTGACTGGAATAAGTTAGGAAAGTAGTCCATTCACTTCTATTATTTGGATGAGTTCATGTAGAATTATTATTATTTTCTGTTTAAATGTTTGGTGGTATTTAACACTAAGCCATCTGGGCCTAGAGGGTTTTCTTAGGAAAGATATTAGCCACATTTTTAATGCATTTAAGAGACATAGGACTATTCAGATTATCTATTTCTTTTTATTCATTCATTCATTCAATATTCATTTATTCATTTGAGAGAGAAAGAGAGAGCACAAGTAAGGAGCAGGGAGAGGGAGAGAATTTCAAGCAGACTCTCCACTGAGCATGGAACCTGACATGGGTCTCCATCTCACAACCAAGAGATCATGACCTGAGCTGAAACCAAGAGTCAGACACTTAATCAACTGAGCAACCCAGTTATCTGTTTCTTCTTATGTAAGTTTTTGTAATTTGTCTTTCAAGGAATTTGTTCATTTCATCCAAATTCCCAAATTTTTTGGTATAAAATGTTCATAACTTCCTCTTATTATCCTTTTAATATCATTCAAACGGATAATGATGTCACCTCTCTCAGTCCCAATATTAATAATTTGGATTTTCTCTCTTTTTTTCATAATAGTGAGGCTAGAAGTTTATCAATTTTATTGACTTTTTCAAAGAACTAGTTTCTAGTTTTATTCATTTTTCTAATGTTTTTCTGCTTTTTATTTCACTAATTGTCACTTTGATCTTTATTATCTCCCTTTTTCTGATTACTTTGGGGTTAATTTTCTTTTTCCTAATTTCTTAAGGTAGAAGTTGAGTTCATTGATTCAAGATCTTTCTCCCTTTTTTTTTTTTTTAAGATTTTTTTATTTATTCATTTGAGAAAGAGAGTGAGTGAGAACACGAGGAAGGGGGAGGGTCAGAGGAAGAAGGAGAATTAGACTCCCTGCTAAGCAGGGTGCCTAATGCTGGGCTCAATCCCAGGACTCCAGGATCATGACCTGAGCTTAAGACAGACACTTAACTCACTGAGCCACCCAGGCACCCCCAAAATCTTTCTTGTTTTCGAATGTACATTTTAGTGTTATAAATTTCCCTCAAAATACTGCTTTAGTGGAATCTCCCAAATTTTGTTTTGTTGCTTTTTTATTTCCATTCAATTAAAAAATATTATTAATTTCCTTTTGGGTTTCTGTTTTGACCAAAGGATTATTTAGAAGTGTAGTACTTAGTTTCCAAATATTTGGGGATTTCTCAAGATCTTTCAGTTATTGATTTCTAATATAATTACATTTTAGGTAGATAACATACTTTATATTATTTGAATTCTTTCAAATGTATTAAGACTTGTTTCATGATTTTTTACATAGCAAAGGAAAAAACAAAAAGACAACCTACTAAATAGAAGATATTTGCAAATAATATATCCAATAAGGGGCTAATCTCCAAAATATGTAAAGAACTTATAAAACTCCACACCAAAAAACTAAGCAATCCAATTTAAAAATAGACAGAGGACCCAAATAGACACTTTTCCAGAGAAAACATACAGATGGCCAACAGACACATGAAAAGATGTTCAACATCACTAATCACCAGGGAAATGCAAATCAAAAACCACAACTAGACCTGTCAGCATTGCTAAAACAAAAAAGACAAGTGTTGGTGAGAATGTGCCAAAAAAAGGAATCCTTGTTCACTGTTGGTAGGAATGTAAATCAGTGCAGACACTAAGAAAAACAGTATGAAGATTTCTCAAAAAATTATATATATAATGAGCCAGTAATTCCACTCCTGAGTATTTTCCCAAAGAAAATGAAAACACTAATTTTTAAAGATAGATGTTTACTGCAGTATTATTTACAATTGCCAAGATACAGAAACAGCCCAGAGGTCCATCAGTAGATGAATGGATAAGGAATATATGGGGTGTGTGTGTGTGTGTGTGTGTATGAAAACACAATGGAATATTAAGCAGCCACAAAGACCAACAATATCAGGCCATTTGAGACAATATGGATGGACCTAGAGGGTATTATGCTAAGTGAAATAAGTCTGACTGATAAAGACAAATACCATATGATTTCACTCATAAAGGGAATCTAAAAAACAACAACCAAAACAAGTGAATAAACAAAGCAGAATCAGACCTATAAACACAGAAAACAGACTGATGGTGGCCAGAGGAGGTGGTGGAGGGCTGAGTAAACTGGGTGAAGAGGATGCTTCTACTTATGGAATGAATAAATCATGGGGATAAAAGACATAGCATAAAGAATATAGTCAACAATATTGTAATAGCAATGTATTGGGACAAATGGCAAGTACACTTGTGATAAACATAGCATGACATATAAACCTGTTGGATCACTATATTGTATATCTGAAACTAATGTAACATTATATGTCAACTACACTAAAAAAAAAAAAAAGACTTATTCTATGGTCTGTAAACATGATATCATAATTATTTTTGTTCCTCTGTATGTAACATTTCTGTTTTCTTTGGCTTGGTAAATGTTCTATGTGAACTTGAGGATGTGTAGCTTGCTGTTGTTGGGTGGAATGTTCTACAAATGACAATTAGGTCAAGTTGGTTGATACTGTTGTTCAAATATTCTCTATTCTTTCTGTTTATCTGTTGTTTCAATTGCTGAGAGAAAGATGTTCAAATACCTGGCTATAATTGGGGATTTATATATTTCTTAAAACAAGTCTATCAGTTTTTGCTTCTGTATTTCAAATCCCTGTCATTAGGTGCATAAATTTTTAAGACTGTTCATTCCTCAGGGGCACTTGGGTGGTTCAGTCAGTCAAGCATCTGACTCTTGATGATGGCTCAGGTCTCAATCCCAGGGTCATGAGTTCAAGCCCCGCACTGGGCTCCATGATGGGCATAAAGCCTACTTAATTAAAAAAAAAAAAAAAAAAAAAAAAAAAGATTGCTCTGTTCTCCTGATTACTTGATCTCTTTATTATTCTGAAATTACCTCTTTAATCTCTGGTAATATTTTTTGCTCTGAAATCTCTTTTGGCAGATGTTAATATAGCCACTCAAGCTTACCTTTGACTACTGTTAGCATGGTACTTTTTAAATACTTTTAACTTTAACTTATTTGCACTTATATTTTTTTATTTTTTATTTTAATGATGTAAACACTTTATTACTACTCTGGAAAAATTCACATGTACAGTGTAAAAGAAGCACAACAACCATTATCTTCACCTCTTCTGAAAGATAGTTAAATTCATTAATTCATTTGAATGTCTTGTGGTCTTCTTAGTTTAAGAGTGTATTTTCCCAATCCAATTTTATGTATATCTTTTTTAAATTTAATTTTTTTCAGTGATCCATAATTCATTGTTTATGACCCACACCCAGTACTCCATGCAATACATGCCCTTCTTAATACCCACCACCGGGCTCACCCAACCCCCTCCTCCATAAACCCTCAGTTTGTTTCTCAGAGTCCACAGTCTCTCATGGTTTGTCTCTCCCTCCGATTTTCCCCAACTCACTTCTCCTCTCCATCTCCCAATGTCCTCCATCTTATTCCTTATGCTCCACAAGTAAGTGAAACCATATGATAATTGACTCTCTCTGCTTGACTTATTTCACTCAGCATAATCTCTTCCAGTCCTGTCCATGTTGATACAGAAGTTCATGGTAGCAGCATAGAGCTAGATTTTACTCCAGCCCCCAAAATCATATTTGTCCTTGAGTTGGAACATTTACATTTTTATTTATTTTTATTATGTCTAGTTAGCCACTAGATAGTACTTCCATTAGTTTTTGATGTAGTGTTCAATGATTCATTATTAACAATTATATTTAAAATGATTCTTGATGTGGTTGGGTCTGAGTCTTTCATCTTTTTACTTGTTTTCTACTTGTCCTATCTATGCTTTGTACCCCTTTTCTTCTTTTCAGTCTTTTTTTGGATTAATCAAACATTTTTTTATAATTCTATTTTGTCTCCTTTGTTGCTTATTAACTATAACTCTTGGGTTTTTTTAGTGGTTGCTTTAGGGTTTATAGAATATAAACCACAGTCTAATCTTAAGTGGCACTATGCAACTTCACATATATACTAGAACTTGATGATAGTATACTTCTGTATCTCCCTTCCTGTCCTTTATGTTATTGTCATCACTTCGCTTTTCCATATATTATAAACCTAACAATATACTATTGTATTTGTATAAGTCAACTATCATTTCAATAGATATAAATAATAAGAAAAATTTGTATACCTTTACCCATGGTTACCACTTTACCTTAGTTATGACTTCTAGTGGTTTTCATTCCTTTGTAAAGAATCAGATTCTCTTCTGCCTGGTATCATTCTCCATTTACCTCAATGACTTCCTTAAGCATTTCTTGTAGTGTGAAACTGCTAGGAGTAAATTCTTTCATATTTTGCATGTCTGCAAATATTCTTATTTCACCTTCAGTTTTGAAAGATCTTTTTGCTGAGTGTAGAATTCTAGGTTGTTAGTTACTAGCTTTCAGCTCTTTCAAGATGTGGCTCTACTTTGTTCTTATGTATTTAGAAATACGCTGTCATGCTTATTTTTGTTCCCCTGAATATATCTTTTTCTTTTGCTGTTTGATTTTCTTTTTGTTGGTTTTGAGAAATTTTATTATGATGTGCTTTGGAATAGTTTTCTACATGTTTCTTGTGCTTGGGGTTCATTGAACTCCTTGGATCTGTAGGTTTGCAATTTTCATCAAGTCTGGAAAGTTTTGGCCATTATTTCTTCAAATATTTTTTGTCTCCCACACCCCACCTCTTCAGACAATCTACAGGCACTTACAACTCTACAGGCACCTGCCAATATACTAGGTTGCCTGTAGTTGTCCCACAGTTCACTGATGCTCTTTTTGTTTTGTTTTCTTTTTCCTTCCTATGTTTCACCGTAGATAGTTTCTATTATTATGCCTTCAAGCTACTAAACTTTTCTTCTGCAATGACTAATCCATTGTTAATCCCAATCAGTGTATTTTTCAATCCAAACACTGTACTTTTTATCTCTTTTAAAAAATTGACCCCATTTTAATTTTTTTATTACTTATTTGTTTTTTAATAACATCTACACCAAATGTGGGGCTCAAACTCACAACCCCAAGATCAAGAGTTGCATGTTCTACCAATTGAGCCAGCCAGGAGTCCCAGGATCCTATTTATATCTTACATGTCTACCTTACTTTTTGAACATATGAGATATAGTAATAATAACTATTTTGATGTCCTTCTCTGCTAATTCTAACATCTGTGTCAGTTCTTGGTTGGTTTGATTAATTAGTCTCCTCAGTATTTGCTGTGTTTTCTTGCCTCTTTGCATACTAGCTAATCTCTGCTTGAATGTCAGGCATTATTAATGTTCTCTTGTTAGATGTTGGATTTTTTTTTTTTTTTGTATTCCTGTAAATATTCTTGAACTTGGCTCTGGAATGCAGTTAAGTTACCTGAAAACCATTTGATACTTTGTGGCTTTGTTTTTTGGTATTTTTAGGCAGGTCTGGAGAAGTACTCAGTTTAGAATGAAGTATTCTCCATTACTATGACAAGACCTTCCTGAATACTCTCTCCAGTGTCTGAAGACCTGTGAGGTCTTCCTCTAGCTGGTGGGAACAGTTCCTGTTCCTGGACCTGTGAGAATGCTGAGACTGTTTCCTCTCATCCTTTTGGATGGTAACTTTTATCAGCCTTGAGTAGTTTCCTTACATGTGTGCATCAATCAGTACTGTGTTCAACATTTAAGGGGACCCTGTGTACATTCTGTCGTCCAGCTCTCTCTTTTCTAGTCCTTGGGCCTATGAACTCTGGCTATTTTTGTGTCCTACTCAACTTAGGGAATCTTTGGTGCTCCCCCACAGTTCCCCTTTATTATTTTTTAAAATGGTCTGGAAACTCAAAGCACTGAGCTGAGGTGATGGTAAGAATCACACTATTTGTTTTCCACCTCTCAGGGATCACTTTTTTTGTTGTCTGATATACAGTGTCTTAAAAGTCATTTTTCATGTATTTTTATCTTTTATTTTCTTAGTTATTTCAGGTAGGAAGGCAAATTCAGTCTCCCTTTTACTCATTTTGACCAGAAGCAAATGTTAAGTTGTTCTGCTACTGATGTTTCAACCCAGGTACCCTCCCTCTTCTTTTCCTGCACCTTCTGTTCCTTACTTTAAAAATCTGAGACACATAAACATTTTACAGAATTCTACGTGAACATCAGTATCATCTTTACATTCCTGATCCTACTACTCAGTAACTGACCAATAAAATTGTCAGTAGTGAGCAGAAAAAGTTCAAATTCTTGTTCTGTTGCCCTCTAGCTGTATCTTGAACTTGTTTATGCTAAATACTGGTGCTTTTCCCTATACATGCATAGAAAGCTGAAGAGAAATCAGAAAAAGCAAATATATTCTACTGAGCTATACATTTGGCTTAACCCTGAGAATTTTTAAATTCTTAACTATGAAAAATATAATATAAAAAATAGAAAAATAGAAATGTGCTAAAAGTCTCACTTCTACAAACCATTGTTTTCTTTCTGTCAGTATATACCCTTCTATGTTTTATCTGCATCATATTTTGTACATGATATAACAAAAATACACTTTAATAATACTTTTTAAAATATTTTATTTTTTGAGAGAGAGAGAATGAGCAATGGGGAGGAGCAAAGGGAGAAAGAGAGAGAGAGAGAGAGAAAGACTCCCTGCTGAGGAGGGAGCCCGATGCAGGGCTCAGGCCCAGGACTTGGAGATCATGACCTGAGCCGAAGGCAGTCACTTCACCAACAGAGTCACTGAGGCACCCCATTACTTTTTTTTTTTTTTTAAGATTTTATTTATTTGACAGACAGAGATCACAACTAGGCAGACAGGCAGGCAGAGAGAGGGTGGGGGAAGCAGGCTCCCCGCTGAGCAGAGAGCCCGATGTGGGGCTCCATCCCAGGACCCTGGGATCATGACCTGAGCCGAAGGCAGAGGCTTTAACTCACTGAGCCACCCAGGAGCCCCTGCCTCCATTACTTTTTTTACTTAATAGAATTACATTATATGTGGCTGCATAGTGCTATAATTATCTTTTTTTTAACATATTTTTCATGTAAGCATGCTATGATTTATTCAGTTGTTTCTATAGTAAGGTAACTTCTTTTTTAGTTAATACAAAGAATAATTTCAGTGACTATCTTGATTTTCCTTTTAGA